>NC_066839.1:12252011-12473380 GCF_001640805.2 Lates calcarifer
ATAGAAGTTCAGATGAGTCAATTGTCCATTATCAACAGGATGAATGAATTCTCTGGGAGATAAGAGTAATCCAGGTCCACTCCCATGTGGATGTGACACAGATTTTTATCATTATATGGTTGTTGTCAAAGACATATCAGGGACATAGACTGTGATGGGATTAATTATTAACTGAGCTGACTTAAAAATACATTAGTTCAATTAGCTGGAACTACTGTTGAGGTGATTGGAGAAAATCACAAAGTTTTGCATTGACATGATTGTATGAATATTATTCAAAGTGATTGTAAGAAATTGAAAGACAGAACAGGCATCCTCAACAGTGAAGGGTGAAAAGTTAAACATCAAGTGTGGGTGAATATCAACAGTGTGTGCTGATTGCTCTGTGCTCCTACCTTCATGCGTCTGTACGTTGAGCTAAGATTTGAGGAGATTTTTTTTTTGTGGAAGCACAAAGGTTTATTGATCAGGCTTGAGCAGGAATAGTCTGTTGCTGGGAGATTAGCGCTGTGGCTCCGTAGTCTTGTCCCGGGATCTGCCCCTCCGCCTAAAAAACAACAGCTACTGATCACTTTCATTCAGTGTTTATGGAGGTGTGAGTCTCCAGTCTGGGATGAAGTTCAACATAATCCAATTTAATTTACACATTGAATTCTTGCTTGAATGAGCTCCCTCTTTTATGTTTGTATGTTATAGGATATTAGTCACTTATTCATAAAACAAACCTGGATGTTATGCTTAAAGGAACAGTTCACTATTTGGGAAATATGCTTCTTGGTTTTGTTTCCAAGAGTGAGACGAGAAGATTGATACCAAACTCATACCTGTCCATTTAATATAAGGCTACAGCTAGCAGCTGGTTAGCTTAACTTAGCTCAGCTGCCAGCAAGAAAAACACTGGCACATATAAAATGGTGATTTTTGTTTTTATAACTAAGTATCTGTATCAAACTTTGTTATCTTTTGACAAAGGAGGGCTGTTTCCTTCATATTTAGGACACAAATAGGAGAGTGGCATGGGTCTTCTCATCTAACTCTCCACAAGAAATCTAGCAAGCAAATTTCTGAAAACTTCTGCAGAATGTTTGAGTATGATCCCTCATTTTTACTCTTCCTTATATGTTAGCATTAGTTTTGCAGAATTTGACTGATGTCCTGTCACACTAACTTCACCACAGAGCTTGGAGACCCACCCAGGCATTACTAACAACTCTGATTTTTCCCACAGACTCGTCACCCCCGTCAGGCAGCACTGCTTCTGTTGACAGTTTCCTAATTTTGTGCTTCATCTTAGAGGTTTCTTTCTTTCTCAAATCATCCACTCAATAGAGCAGTGCTACCAAACTGTTGGTACTATCCAAATGAATTCAGCAAGCTCCTAAAAAAATATGTTAGTTAATGCATTTAACATATAAGCATATCTTACATTATTTAAATCCTTAAGAGGCAACATTTCTGTTAATATTTCTGAAACAGCAGATGCATACTTTGTTCTACACCATGAAGACACCTGTGTAACATGACAATGCCAGACACGCAGCAGAGACAGTGTAACACTATCAGGCCATGTTCAACAATATTTTGATGGAAAATTGGTACAGACACAGAGGCCAGCTGAAGACGACAGCAAGAACAGACGCAACAGGGAGCGTAGAGGGAGTTATTTCTGGAGCACATGTGACTTTGATGGCACGCCATCCGTGCAAACATATGACAAGCAAGCAACAAAAAAAAAAAAAAAAAAAAAAACGCATAGGCCTTTTTCACAGCAGACATTTTGACTTGTCTTAGTATGAAAAGCACAGGTGTTATTAATAATATTAATAATATTAGTAATGGCTCTTTACACATTTGCTTTTGCTACTATGACCAAAGTGTTCACACATTACACTACCACCAACATTGTTCCTCTACAGTATGTCCCTGAGGAAAACACAAAGTAAAACTTTTTGGGGGGCTTGCTTTTAACACTTACTGCTGCTTTGGCCAACATGTTTGCATTTTGTCTCCGCAGATCAGACTTGATTAAGCCTGCAGAGACATAAAGACACAGAACAGGTTAAGCCATAATTCTTCTATTACAAAGACAAGAATACAAATATTGCTTTAGGTCCACTCTCTTGTTGTAAATTAACTTAAAATGAATCTGCATATTAATGGCAAAGATATAAAAGTGTGGTTGAATGACATGATGTAATAATGGTGATATAGAGTAGATGGCTCCTGTGCACAAACACATTAAAATCCTCACAGTGCCTCTTTTAAAGTATAATACATAAGACAAGACTGTGTGGCAACAAATGCAAATCTGAAGGATGAACTACAGTATACCTAACTCAAGTCATGCACCCTAACTTCCCTTAGAAACCTTGCACAATTATAACAGCTTGATTGTAACTTAATATTTAACCTCAAGCTCCATTTGAAGAGAATGTTTCACAACAAATTATAACCTTTGCAGATAAATATATTACAGAGACACAACACTGTGAGTGCATTTTGACTTTTATGTAGCTCAGCATATTCATATATGAACTTTGAGAGAGAAGTGGGTGTTCAGTTGTGGTTTTCCATAAAGCTTTTTTTTTCTTCTGAAAACTGGCATGATGACCACAGTAATAGGTCCACTCATGTGTCTAAATGCTGAGTAAGTTACAAAAGACAGTGAGTCAGTCCGCTGACCTTTGTGAGCAGAGACGTTTCATCAAAGAGTCCTGGAGTGTTTTTTCTAGTGTGCAAAAAGTTTAGCGCTTCAGTGGCTAATACACTTTTAAAGTTATACATTGCTCATAAACTTCTCAATGGGCCATGCAAAAGGGACCTAAGTGGCTTTGTGTTGACCGAGGTGTCAACTGAGGCGTGAGGGCTCACTGTTAATACCTGAAATGCAGGTGCTGCCACAAGTATGTCAGTATAACTGTACAGCATTTCTAACTGTATGTTGATTACCCTGTAGGTGCTGCAAAAGTTTCCATTACTCAGTCAATGGACAACAAAATGTTTACTGCTCCACCCTCTGACCTGTTTTTCTAAAAACTACAGCTTTGTTTAATGAAAAACAGTCACCTTTGATTGAAGAGGATGGAGGATGGAACAAGGAAATGCCTGCGGTTACACGCTGTCTGTTCCCAAAATACAGTTTAAAACAGCAGAGTATTCTGTTTTTACTTTACCTTTTCAAGGAAATTAAAGAATGTCTAAGAACCCTAAACTCCAAGCTGCTCTTAAGGTCAAACATCTTTCCTGTAAACTATGACCTGTGATGAAATTCTTTGTCAAGTGTATGCAACAATAAAACACATTTGTCATTGTGCTGGAAATTCTGTCTGTATCATGACATTCAACTCTGAAACACAGTAACTATGATCTACATTCTTGGAATTCAGCATTTCCCACAGGAGCGTTAGTAAACTCATAACAGAAACAGTCACAAACAAAGACAATTCTTGTGTATTGCTGTACGTGACTTGAAATCAGTAGCTTGTTATGACTCTGCACAGCATATGTTTCCCAGCCAGAAAGGTCTTACCTGTCATTATTGTGCCGATTAAAAGAAAGACGCAGAGGAAGATGTTTCCTGCCAGCGTGCTAAACCTGTCGATGATCTTCCCCTGGCAGATGGTAAATATAATGCCGAACACCTGCACAAGCAGAACATGTGACAGTCAGGAACAGAGCTTTGAAAGCCCGCGGTAATAGTGCCACAAATTGCAATCAGCTTTCAGAGTACCCTTTAACAACAAGTGCTTTGTGTTTATGCTCACACACACATGGGTTGCAATCATGGTGTTTGTTTTTTGCATGGTGCAAATTTGGTGAGGATTTTCTTGGTGAACCAAAAAAAAAAGAAAAGAAAAAAAAAAAGCGAATGACTCATTTTCTCTGTGCAACCAGTAAACACACAAACATTTGTTTTCGTGCCATCTCATCCACTCTTGTTCTTGGTTTTTTTGTTCATTTTGTTTTTTTCACCCCTGAGGTCATTTAATCGTACTTGTGCTGAACAGTTGAGAAGTCCAGAGGAGGTTCCCTCTGATTCTGGGTATGTCAGCTCGACGGCGAACTCAAAGCCCAGCGGCAGGTAGCCCGTCATGAAGAACCTGGACACACACACACGGGCACAGAGACACACAGAAATTGTAATTGCTAATTACATATAATCACTAACTCTAGGCACACCTACATAATATACCATACATGCTCACATGCATGCCAGACAGTCTTCAAGATTCATGTGAATCAGGCTGAATTGTCAAATAAGTCATGTTAATTGAGACTAAATGAGCTCCAGTTGGATTTGCTGGTCCCAAGAATTCTTCTTGTGTTTTCCCTATTTGAGTATCTGAGAACTTCTAATCTAAGAGATTTTATATTCCTCTGTGTATGCTGTTTTCTAAGCAAAGCTCTTGATAGACATTAAATATCACATGTAAGGAAAAGCAACGACATACAAAGGCATAACATCTGCTGCTTTACGTTCTTATTACTGAAACATGTTTATAGGCAGAGGCAGCGTACGTAAATGTCAGAGAAAGGTGTCTGAAAATACAGTATGCCTCTCAGGATGTGTTTTTGCTGCTGCTGCCATGTCAGAACCTTGAGATTGAGTTTCACTTGTTGTCATTTCAGCGGAAAGCAACCTGCTGTTTTTCAAGTGAGAAAATGAGCTGATGTCATTGGGCTGTTTTAAAACCTGTTGTTCCTGTATAACATCACCGGTGTCTTTAAGCTACAGACAAAGTCTTGAATTCCTGTGAGGACACTGACCTTAGTAGGTGTAAAGTTTTCAACCTCTTGTGAGGTGTTAAGAAGAGAGAGAGGCAAAAACAATGACGGGACGGAGCTTGTGTTCTATAATCCTCTATATGCAAATACATGTAAAAATTTTGAAAAACAAGCTGTTGTCATAATAGTCAAACAAAGTATTAGAGTCAAAGCATTGTCAGGAAGAAAAACTCTCTCATATTAGATGAAAACACAAACACAAGAAGAATTCTTGGGACCAGCAAATCCAACTGGAGCTCATTTAGTCTCAATTAACATGACTTATTTGACAATTCAGCCTGATCACATGAATCTTGAAAGACTGTCTGGCATGCATGTGAGCATGTATGGTATATTATGTAGGTGTGCCTTCACAGAAAAGGGTGAGCCCAATCTGGAAGAGCAATCTGTGCTACTGAAGAGGTGTTATGATTTCTCAACAGCCACATGAAGATTCAAACTGCATGTAAAAGTACTGAGGAACGTCTGGCTACCAAATCTGTTTTTTCAAAATTAATTTTCAAAAGAAAAGAGAAACATGTTAGTAGCATTGAAGGTCATTTCCCCACATAAAGATTTAAACTGTGGCATTTTTCTAATTCTTAACGGCTACATAACCTTTATTTTTATGCGCTGTTCCCACATCACTGTGATACTAATCAGACAACCAAACACAACTGACTGTTACAACTGTTTTAACTTTCTCTTTTTTGTTTGTTTTGAATACACTGGGGTATCAGACTTCCTGGAAAGCCAGTAATGATAGATTGTGGATTATTCTGGCAGCATTAAGTGAATTCAATTGAATTAAATAAATCGTGTAAGATGATTTGACACAGCTGTGGCCTCTATCCATACATTATTCTCTTCCCATGAACAGGATGTTGTATTACCTCCGCTCTTTCTATCTGAGTTTGAATGCTCAGTCAGTGTGCACAAAGCCAAATCTCCACCTCAGAGCCTTGTGTCTACTTATCAAACCAAGGTTGATAGCTAAATAAACATGCTGTAAATTATTGTTGCAAATGTCAACAGAATTAATGCACTTTGAAAAATTAACATAACAGACTTGATGAGATAACAGCAGGTTTCCAATGATTCAATGATTCAGGTTATTGAAAAAAAAAAACCTTACAGTGGAGGAGACAGCATCTGAATAAGGAATGTGCAAATGGTTAGAGCTTAAAGTATGATATATTATGAGTCCACTCCATCTTGCTAACTGCAAATATATTTCCATATAGGTATCATTTCAGTTTTCTGTCCTGTGGCTAAAATTCTTGAGTACACTTTGAATTAACTGTCATACACAGGAGCAACAAAAATAGATTATCTAAAAATAAATAACTGCTTCAATAATATGACTTCTATACCATATAAGAAAAAAAAGTAATGAATGAAAGAATACCCAAGGGCTCCAGCAGTGATGAAGACCACCCAGAGGTGTCCCAAACTGAGTGTAGCAGCATAGACGATCATCCCCACCAGAGACATGAAGTAGACTGCGAGGGTAGTCTGCCTGGAAAACACGTGAGAAAAATGCAACACTGAGCACTGGAATTCTCATTATCATCATGATAAACTGCTACATTTTCAAGTGGATAAATTCTTAATGTTCCAGCAGGTGTGGCAGCAGACCACTGTAGCTTCTCGACACATTTAAACAGGTATTAAGATTAAAAGCAGGCTGATACAAAATTACATACAGCTTTAAAATTTAAAGGTTCCCTATGGAAGTATTGACCAGTAGTGGTGCTATGGAGCAATGTTTTTTATGAGTGGGTCACTGCTTTTTTTTTTTTTTATGTATGCACATGAGGACAGAAAATGGTCAGTGGTCTCAAACTAATCGATTTATCAACAGGGGGCAGTAATGTGCCAACAAAGCCAGTGAAAATAAAGACTGCAAACAAGTAAATATGGACATAAACAATTCAGGTTTCAAAACACTAAATGTAAACTTATTCTACTTTGTCAGGAAACTCCACAAGGTGCCTTCAAATTCACTACATAGTTACTTGTAGTTGGTAAATTATTTTATATGAGACATATTTGCAGGGAAAATAGGCCAGATTTCTGAAATCAGTTCACAGTGACCATAGACCTACAGAACTGGTGATAAAACGGAAATAAACAAAGGAAATGTAAAGTTTGTCAGATGGTCAAAGGACTATAATGTGTGGGGCTGAATGTGTTCCTGCATGTTTGCTGCAAGCACGGCCACACTCGCCCATCTGCAGGACAAAACTTTTGTAAATAAGACAGACAGGGTGGACTGAGAACCCTCACCACCACCACCACCACCATAGGGTGAACAGTGCTGTCACTACACAGCCAGAGAGGGCCCATGAGGCAGGAGCCCAGTGTCTGTGAGGTCACTGTTAGAGCAGCCTGCTGCACCTGGATCAACAGGCGCAGAGCCCCAACAGCCAACATATAAACACTAAAGAAGATGTGCAGTGAGATGAGAAGGGGAATGACAATAAACAGGCAAGAGCAGAGCTTGTGTAGCTGCTTAATGACAAATAAATACAGCTGAAAGAAGTGGAGTCATAAACTTTCGATATTCGCCCTTACTTGTAGGTTTTGGTTCTGTCTAACCAAATGCCACAGATCAGGGAGCCGACCATCCCCGCGATGACTATGGTGAGGCCTATCCTCCCAGCATTCACCTCTTCTCCCTGAAAGGTTACAGAGGAAACAACATAGATCAGTGGCCTTGCATACCCTGGAAAGGCACGGCAGTTTAAGATAGAGAAAGATAAAGTTCCTGATAGATTTCACACAAAGGGAGGTGGGGTGTGAATTTGAATCAGTCTCTAAATTAATCTAATCTTGCATCAGTCATATCACCACACATCCTGTTAATAAAAGTTCAAATTAACACGCAAATCTTAGCAGCAGCCAGCGGTGATTCCTACAGTTTAAATCTATTTTTATATATAAAATTCTGCCTTAAATAGGTCTATTACTACACTTTCTACAGGACATGACACATGGGGAAAAAAATCATTTTAATTAGCGATAAATGAATGCTGTGTCTGGAGAAAACTGGATTTACTTGTGTCAAATCTATTACCACAGCCCAGTTTGTTCATGTCATGTTACATTATTTCTGGGTATTAAAAGTTACAATTGAAGCTGACATCATATAAACATAAATACAAAGGCTGAAGCAACTTTTCAAGAACTGAAATGGCAAATTATAGGACGTGTGACAGGAGTTCTGGGCAGGATGAATGGCTGGAGGTGTTGTGCTGACTTACAGGGTAATGATCAATGATCATGCGGTTCAGCAGGGTGCCAACAGCATAGAAACAGCCCACGTTCAAACCTGCAGGTTGGGAAACACTGTCAAAGAAGGCCTGCACACCACAAACCGCAGGATAAAAATAAATATTTCAGGAAACTTTTCACAATGTTTAAGGAAGCACTGAGCTAACTTCCCCAACCGAATAATTAAATATTTTAACATGAGCAGTGGAAAGATTTCACTTGTGCTTAATGGACCTGATTGAACTGGTTTCCAAAACAAAGAGCTGTGTCAAACCAAGGATTTCTATAAAAGGATAAGTAGTGGTGAGTTTTTCTTGAACAAGGGTTATAGATAAAGTCATAGTCAGTAACTCAGGCATAAGCCACACATGAAACTTAAATTGAGTAGGAATGTAAAATGTAAAAATAACAATTAATTCGCTTTTTAATTTTTTACTACTTGCATATATTACTAAGAGAGTAAGAATGAGTCTTTTTCTTGAAGTAACTGGACGCTCAGGAGCAGCTACAGCGCGGTTAAACTGAAAGCGACAGGTGGACCAGCCTTCTGGGCATAGTGTCACAATCACAGGTAAATCTGAGACTCAAGTGAGCTCTGCATTCTTATCTGGCAACACAGAGACCACATGCAGGGAAGGCAGGGAGACAGGGAGACAGAGACACACACACACACTAATAATAGTCATATGAAATGACCCAGTAAGGTCAAAGAAGGTTAAAATGTTCCCTTAAACTGCTCACAGCTGTTGGGGAGAGTTTCTATCACTTGACAAACTTGACAAACTTGACAGACTGCAAAGAAACTAATGACGAAACTAAATTCCTTACACTACACAAAATGTTCTACCTCTGGGGCACATCGATCAAATGCTTTTGTTAAACATTGTCAGACTATAAACAAACTTTGGACCCCTACAGGGCATGCTCCCTGTCCTCTCTTTGGATATTTTAATAATTAATGACTTGCGCACAGTGTACTTTTATGAGATGTAAAGCCAAGATAAGCCTTGTTAAAGGCAACGTGTCAAGGAGATTATCCAGGAGAATTGCTGACTGAACCTGGCAACTGTTTTCAGTTGGACTGGTCAATATAACAATAACTGTGAGAGATAATAAAGGTGTATAAGTAATATAGATACAAGATAAATAAAACAAACAGCAACAAACAAACATTAACTGCTGTAAATGGTGATGACTGACCGTAAGTGATGATGAGGAGGATGAAGGGCCTGTTGCGCAGCAGCCTGAGGATTGAGGCAGTGTAGGAGTACTGCTCTGATGGGATGCTACGAGCTGTGGCCTGGGCCTGAGTCGGAGGAAGTTTAGGACGCTCCTGGAAGACTGACACATGGAGAGAGCAATCACAATATTAAACACAAATAACAGCAGCAGAGATTCAACCATGAGACAACAGACACATCAAGTAGGTGGTTAAAGGGAGTTAGCATTTTGTTGACTTATAAAGCCATCAATTATTTGGCACCTTCATCATTACAAGCTCTTATTGTTTTAATAAACATTGTTCAAACCCCTCAAAGATACAAAAATATGTCTTGCTGAAATGCAGGAAAACGAGCAGAAAATGTAGAGTAATGCGTTTAGAAATGTTATATAGCTTAACTGACACACTGGAACAAGGAGATACAAAATTACTATATGTAAAATTTTGTCAAACAATAGGGACATTTAGGGAGCATATTGGGAAGTAACAGGCTGAAATGATAGAGACTCACTATCAGAATTGACATTTCTTCTCTGTATACAAGCAAACAGGGTTGTAAACTTCCAAAATGTCTACCATATGCATGTGCCACATCACCAACGAGCCGTCTGTGTAAAGCACTGTCCTGAACATCTGCGAACACTTCATGTGCATTCAGACACAGCTAGACAGGCCCGAACACATACAGCACGCTCGCCACACCTCCACATGATGCAGATATCCTCATTGCCTTCCACTGAGCGTTTCTCAGGCTGAAGGACAGTCAGCCCAGTCACTGTCTGACCTTTCAGGGGTGATAGCTGTGATGTGACTCGTTACAGTTGTTCTCTCTCCTGGGTGGAAAATAGGCACCCTTGGGGCGTTGCAGAGAAACACAGATGTCTGTCTTTGTGGTTCTTGGAGCTGAACCAGCCTGTTCTTCCCCTCCTGGTCAATCTAACTTGTTTGTGTGCAGTAACCAGTTCTCACTAATTCGACAAATCTGACCTGCTCTTTGATGCAGCTGCTCTGTAAGTAGAGATGCAGTGATTAACACTAGAATATGACCTTGACTGCACTTTACTGCACAGAAAGTCTTCTGGAGCCCACACACTGATTATTTTTTACAGGCTGATTCGTGCGTGCTAATTTGCCTTTAACACCCGGTGATTCCCCCACAGTCACTCAAGCAAATCCACTCCTATTATTATCTTAATGTAGACTGTCTCCATGGTTAACTTTGGTCTGTCGATTCTTTTTAAAGAATAAAAGCCGCCAAACTTCTTCTCTCACATCTCTTTGCGCACCGTTTATGCAAATCACCAAATCCTGGGACTTTGTCTGCCCTGCTGACTCACAGGCCTGCTGTGGGGCTACAGATGGTCCAGCCAGCAGGACAACCCTCACACATGGCATCTTGCATGTATGCGTGAGGGTGTGCTGAGTGTGTGTGTGTGTGTGTTTCAGTATATGTGTCATATCATGAAACTACCGTGGCCAACTGGTGTGAATTATCTTGCTGGAATAACCGGCCATCTCTCGGTAACCGGTCCATCACATGACCTTAAGTGGAGGAAAAGTCGTGTGCGTGCCGTACAGGTGAATGCCCAGGTGAATCTTTAGATAGAAAAAGATTTGTCTACCGAGCTGTGTGATGTCGGTGAATCACAAATTTGTGTGTTTTCTCCCTGGCATATCTTATCTTTCAAATGTACGGTTTTGTTTACATTAAATTAAACAAATTCAGCGATTCCAAATACGTGGCTGGGACTGCCGGAGGGAAATGAATACAGTAAAAAAAAGGTCATGAGATGATTACCAGGGTAAGAAATACACCTATTTGCTTTCTTGTTCAGAGACAGATTTGAAGATCGATACCACACTCACATCTACATGGTGATGGTTAGCTTAGCCTAGCACTCAGACTGGAAACAAGGGGAACAGCTAGCCAGGCTCTGTAAAAGGCTTTAAAAAAAAAAAGCCACACTTCTAAAGCTCACAAGTAACCTTTATGTTGGCTAATTATATCTTTTTTGTTTAATCTGTACAAAAAACAATATTAAGTCACCGTGTCAGCCAAGTCTAACACATGACACCCTAGTCAAACAACAACTTGTTTATATAATATGTTAATTACTGAGCTTTAGAAAAGCTGGCAGGAACATTGTTATCAACTTTGAATAGAGCCACACTAGCTGTTTCCCCTTGTTTGAACTCTTGTGTGCTAAGCTAAGTTAACCACCCAGTGGCTTTATTGTTGTTGCTTTATATTCACAAGTAAAAACCAGGCTCAGAAACCAGGCACACTGTCCAGCTGGTCAAATGAACATAGTCTGCATTTCAAGGTGCGCTTTAAAAACAACAGGAGACTGTGGTCAAAATACAACAGTGACAGTTTAGTCAGTCTGAACGTTGTGCATGGTACTACTATGGAATGCCTTCACAAGCATCCTTTTGTGTTTCTGAGCGCTCACGACCCCCCCCTCCCTCCCCCTACATGACAGGACAACGGCTATTTCATGAGACTTGTTCCTCTCTTGCTGCTGCTGCTGCTGCCCAGCCTGTTGTTCTCGATAGAGGAGTTCTACTACATCCTTACAACATGGTTCACTGTCGACTGTATCCTGATCATCCACTTCAGTTATCAATCTACCTCCTCCCTGAATGACACAGCACATGAATCTAGTCTTCTCAGGGATAAGAATCGACAGACAAACGAATGGAACTACAGAATGCGAGGTGCTAGGTGTGTAATTAAAAATATAAAAAACTCTTCTCCATGTATTGAGAAAAAGACAAAGAGTGTCGAATGCATGGGTAGCAGATATAAAGCAGACTACAGCTAAGCATTTTCTTTGACAGCTCATATCCTGTTTGTCGTGTAAAGTCACGCCACTTCCTCCTATTAGAAATTGCTAAGTCCTTTACCATAGGCTTTCTGTTTTCGATGCAACATTTAATTTACAAACCAATACTATTGATTTTTCTGTGCTGGAGCACTCTTGTACTTTTGTCCCCGTTCCCGTGACATTTCTCCTGACCTTACTTGTACCACAATAGTATCTGTTTTGTCTTCCCTTCAGGGAGGGTTTTGTGTTGTGAATATGCAGGTCAGCGCTTTTCTTATCAACTGAATGGTGCTTCCTGTTAGAGAGTAAGTCTGCTGTAAATTAAAACCATCATCAGGTGGATCCACTGAATAGCGAAACCCCAACGGCCCGGCTAAAAGAGGTGCTGACAAAAGGCATCGAAAAGTCTGAGTATAATGGAGGAAAGTATAAGATGTGGGGAAGTGTAAAAGCTCAGTGAATGAGGAGACAACGCCCTTGATTTCATTCATTTCACTCACTTGACTTCTTCATTGACTGCTTCACCTCTTTATCCATTCACAAAAAAAGAAGCATTGACTGCACGGTGCAGTAAAATCAGTTTTGATTTAATCTGCATTTTATGTAAATCCGAAAACTGCCGAAACTGCAAAAAACGTATCACCCTAAATGGTGTCTAGTCGTGCAGAAAGTTTCAGTTTTTATCTGCAGACGTTCCTCCAAGATATCTGTCACTACTCCAATACGATGGAGGTTAATGGAGCTTCTTTTGCACTACACAAAGCAGTGAGAAATGACATTTGAAATACTGAAGAATCCACAGACTTGAGTAAGAACTGTTTTCACAGTTCTTCCTGTTGAAGAAACAGTCTCATTGACAATTTTAAAGTGTAGTTTCTCAATGCTCAGAGCTGCACAAACCAAATATATTCACTTCCGTTGTATTGAGGCGACGGGACATATTTCATTGATGCACATCTCAAAACTTTGACACGTAAAACCAAAAGTACCTGTGCAGATACATACCTCTAGAAGTAAAAGAGGAAATCATGGCCAGATTAACCTGCTTGGGCAGATTTGTTATTTCATTATTATGTCATTTCCCTTGTTTTCTACGACTGTTACTCAGCGTCTTTGTATTAGTTTGTCAGAAAAATAAAGCAATATGAATCTGTTAACTTGGGCCCAGACAATAATGGTGAGCATTTTATACTAAACAATCACATGGTTATTACAGAAAATAACTGTCAGACATACTGATATTAAATATAATTGGCAGTTTAAGGCTTACAGTACTTCTATGATTGAGTGACTCTACCTCGCACCAGATTTTCTGTGTGTTAACAAATGTGTGATTAATTAAATTATGTAGACAGAAATTCTAAATATATCATAAACCTGAGGTTTTTTTGCCCCCCTGTGAAGTTGTCTGCTTTGCACAGCTGGTAAGTCAGCCATGGAGAAAATACTAGTGCTGTTATTTGGGCGGACTGACCCTTTACGTGCTGCATTCATCTTACCAAAGACAACGAGGATAAAGAGTAAGGTGGCCACTCCTGCTGTGATGTAGAACATAATGCTGATGTGGTGAGCCAGCTCATCCATGTCGTCCACATTAGGCACCAGGATAGGAGGCACGAGGAACCCGATGGCGATACCCAGCTGTGAGACAATGAACACACACGTGTAACACAAGTTAGGGAAACAACTCAACTGAGATGGGTAAGAAAAACACACCAAGGGCCACAATATTGTTTCTAAAGTAACATCGAGTCACGGTGGCTTGAAAAAATTCTGCTTGTAACCCCACTGTTGCTGACGATATTCTAAATCTCATACATACAGACTGAATGACACCACAGCATGTGTATTTAGAAGCCATTATTCCTTGTTTGATACACTTTAAAGTGCATATAGTGATTTAATATTAATTATTCATTGTTCTACTATTGAAACAGACCAAATACATGTTTGTGCCCAAGAGAAAATCAACCCAGAAAACCATGTTATTGTTATATTACTACCAAGTTATGTTGGTATTTGAACAGACATTAACTGCATCTATGTCATCTGACTGCCTCAACACAGAATTTCCTGACTGGGTTTTACATTTAAACCTCTAAACAGACCAAGTACGATGCGGTGGTTTCAGCAAACAGTTAACATAACTTTCTGAGGCCTCTCACACTGAGACACTAGAAGTCCTATGTGACTCTGGCATCCAGTGCATCCCTGCATAATCTACAGACAGCTGTCAGAGAGTTTGTGGCTCTGTATGTGTCACCAGCTGGAGAATCAACAGCAGAAATCAATGATGATTGATTAGATATTATAGACAAACCTGGTTTCCCAGAACTCCTATGGAACAGGCAGTGGAAACCTCTTTCTCTCCAAACCACACCGAGGCAAGGTAAGAAGGGATACCGAGGACAAACACTGTGGCTACTGAGCACACAAACTGGCCCAAAAAAGTGATGGGGAACAGACTGGGACTCGCACTACCAATTTTTATCCACGCACCAATGCAGTTAAAGGCTGAACCGACCAGGACGACATCTCGGATACCCCTGTTGTCCAGGAGCCACAGGACGGGCAGAATCAGTGGTATGTAAGTGAGCAGATATATCATAGACAACCAGTCGATGGCCAGTGAGTCTATGTTGTAAAAGCGCATGAAGATGTTGCTGATGATGCCGTACTGGAGCCACATGAAGGCATTGCTGGCCGAGACGGCGCTGAAGAGAAACAGCATGAACCAACGACGATGGTAAAGTTTGGTCTCATGCTGCGGGACCAGCTCAGCGCGATCGCCTTGCAAAGCCTCGACGTCTAACCGGGAGCCAACAGAGATGGCTCTGCCCAGAGGTCCTGGACTCCACTGCAGCGAAGCG
The DNA here is from genome assembly GCF_001640805.2 of Lates calcarifer. Classification (NCBI taxonomy): domain Eukaryota; kingdom Metazoa; phylum Chordata; class Actinopteri; family Centropomidae; genus Lates; species Lates calcarifer. The sequence goes on from NC_066839.1 coordinate 12,266,972, forward strand.
AGGCCCGGAGCAAGATTCTTTGCAGCCTTGGACCGCGGCCACTCTTCGCCACTGAGTTCAGAATTTGCATGGTTGCCTTTCAAAGTGTTGTTCTGTGGCATTTTCAACTGTCCTAAAGCGTGGGCCCCCCCTGGAACGTGAGAGGTGAGAGGTCTCGAAGGTTTTCGCAGCTTGCGTCCTAACAGCTTGCTGTCCTGTGTGCAAACTGCTTGTTGCACAAAGATGCCAGAGAGCGAGCACAGCTGGAGCTACTAATGCTTTTACTTGCGTTCTCAGTCCATTCACAGCTCAGTGGATGTGATGGCACTGGGCCTCTACACCACATGTCCACATATTTATTACCTTCAGTCCTGCCATGTGATGTTAATACAGGGAATCTTCCACTTCCACCTAAACCACTCCCACCAACTTGGACCCTGCGTTCCCTCTTTAGTAAACTGTCCAAATGTCAGTGACCCTAGAAAACTAAAACAAACCTATTTCATCTCTCTGTTGAACTTTAATGAACTCTCTTGTGAAAGCTAACTCATTTGAATGTGAGAAGTTGTTGCACAGGGTTAATGTTTCCAAATCCTTGCTACTGTTTGCCTACAGATTCCTGTACTACTATATAACCCAACTATATAACTCCAATCTTGTTGTACTTTTAGTATAATGACAATAAAGGGCATTTTATATAACTATTATACAGCAACAACTATATATATATATATATATATATATATATATATATATATATATATATATATATATATATATATATATATATATATATATATATATATATAACTATATTATATATTACAACCTTTAATGTCAGTCGTGCTTGAGGTGAACAGCTATCCTAAGCCTTCAAAGACACTATGAACAAGCAGACATGGATGTGGCAATAAAACGATGTCCCAGCACTGAGTGATGACTTTTCAGTGACATTTACTTGGAGCTGATGTTAGTTGACTCAAGTGTTGTTTGTTTGCTTGTGGGCTTATATTAACTGTGGCATGATGCTGTTCTTTGCGCTCCTGTCTGCTTCTTTGTTTGCTGATGTGAATTTTAGCAGCTTACTGACTGTTGTTTTTGTATGTGTGTGTGTATGTGGACACATTTTCATAAAAGTACATAAAGATCTGTCTGTGTGCATCATTTGTGTTTGTCATCCTTGTATTTGATGTTATATTTCCAGTTTGTTTTTTTAGGTGTTTCCTGGGCCAAAGTCTGGAAAAGCAGCTTCAGAACATACCTTTTCGGTGTAGCACTGACATAATGGCATTAACTAGGTGAACTTTATTTTTTCCTCACTCACAGCTACACCACCCCGAGCATGCTCCAACTTGTCCAACTTCCTTTGCTGCCCTTTAACTTTTGCCAACATATTTGTTGATTTACACAAATTTGGATCCTTTTTTAGTTTAGTTTTTTAGTTTTGATTATATATTATTATAGTTATGATTACTATCAGAGCTGTGGCTGAGAGCACCACCTGAGGACATGTTTAAAGATGAGGTTGTTTTCCTTAACTATGAGCATTTTAGGAACTCATGGATGCATCATCCACGTGATTCATGCTGATGAATAATAGGTGACTTTGAGCTCACTTAGTTTCATGTATGTGCACAGATCTGTCACTTTACTGAGTTTAACATGCTTATAACTTGATGAGAGAATTTGTTTTGTTTTCATCTTTCATTGGTGTAGTTTGTCTGTGGTGATTCCAGCAACAGTGGTAAATCTTTGTCTCCTCTTGCATGCTGTGTAGCTGCTTCACTGTGAGTTGCTCCCATTCATTCCCTCAACATTCTCAGCAAACAATGTTGCGCCTCAGACGCACAAGAGAGGCACTGTGGTGGTCTGAACGTGCGTAATTGCGCAAACGTACCAAATAGATGTGGGGACGTCCGCGTGATTAGTGATTAGTGGAGCTATTAGTTTAAATGAGTGATCAAGTAGGCGATTGGCTAACTTGACCTACTTACTGACCAGAGGACAGTCTGCACCTTCATAGCCTACCTGATTCCCGAAGACACCGATGGAGCAGGCGGTGGACACTTCATCCGAACCGAACCACACCGACGCGATTCTCGACGGCATCCCGAGGATGAACACCTGCGCCAGCGAGCAGGAGAACTGGCCCAGGAAGGTGATGGCGAACAGGTTGGGTCTGACGCTGGCCACTTTGATCCACGTCCCGGCACAGTTGAGCGCGGTGGCCACCAGCGCGATGACCCTGAGCCCCTTCTTGTCCAGGAGCCAGGTCACCGGGAAGATGAAGGGAATGTACGTCAGCATGTAAATCATGGACATCCAGTCTATGGTGAAGCTGTCTACGTTGTAGAACTTCATGAAAATGTTGTTGATGATCCCGTACTGTATCCATTGGAAGGAGTTGCACAGCGAATACGAGCTGAACAGGAGGACGATCATCCAGCGCCGTTTGTACAGGCGGGTCGGTCGCTGCGCCTCGACACCGTCCCGCTGATCGTGACCGTCTGCGCGCCGAGCCGCGTCACCCGCCTCCAGCTTGGCATGGTTCTTCGAGTCCGCTTCAGTTTGATCTTCGTAAAGTTTACTGTCTTCTAACGTTGGTTTCTCACTCATATTAAACTACGTTCTTCTGTATGCTCACAGAGTATAAAGTTTACATCAAAATGCTGCGGGTCAAATCACTGCAAACTGAAATGAAAGTGGCTGAAATTCGCTCTGTTTCATGGGTTAACACTCCGATACAGCACAGACAGGCCTAAAACTTCATGTTGCCACTTAAAAGGAGAAGTTCAAGTTTCAAATCTCCACTCTATTGGTCTGAACAGTAGATGAGAAAGTAGTGAAGGCTCTACAACTCGCAGTTTGTGCGGCACTCTCGGATCCATTAACTCATTTCCTCCCCCGGGGTTGAAGTTAGTTTAGTAGAAGAACTTGCGCCCTAAAGCCCGTAGAGTTGAAATAATTTGAGGTTACGGATAATGTTATGAATGAATATGATCCTCTCGGGTCGAGTTTACCGAGTGTTGACACGTGTAGCAGCGCCCGTTGTGACCCCCTTCACCCGGACCTAAAACACCGCTTTGGGATCCTGCAACAACTCGGTCAACTCAGACAGCAAGGGCGGAGTTTCATCAACTTCTTGTTTATGGTGCCTGTGCCGGCTGTGACACTGAGACATCCGACACTGTTAACAACCTGTAATGGCTATTATTCCATATCTGATGCATTAACAGTAAATTTGTTGAGGAACTTAATAAATAAGCCCATTTTAACAGCTTTATTACAACTTCACGTCCTCGTTTAAGAACACTGCATTCAACAGGTCATTTATTTCAACCACCAACTGTGGAACAAGTGAAATGAAAAAGACATTTAAAAAAAGCCTCAGCTGTGCTTAAGAACAAAACATAATTCATATACACACAGGATAGGCCTGAAAGATCATTTTATGTGCTTTATAACATAAGCTACTGTAACTTTGTCTTTCACATAAGTAAACAGTGCCATCTAGAGACACTCTTATCAGAGGAATAACAACTACCTGGTTTGTCACATGCAGCCCTCCCTCCCCTCCCTCCTCCCTGTTATCTGCATCAGTGCAGACATCACACACCCTGCTGTACCCTGGCAAAGAAAAACAAAAAAAACAAAACAAAACAAAAAAACACTGCACAAAGACATGTCTATAACAACCTCTCTGAAGGTCAGAAAAGTTGACCTCCAAAAAAGGCATTACATGTAATAAATATCTCTGCTGGCTCTCCTCACATGAAAAGCAGTAGGTACACAAGGCAAGACCCCTTTGAATGCCCATTCCTCACAGCACGGCCATTTTTTCTTTCTTTTTTTTTTTTCCTTTTTCTTTTTTGGCACCCACAGGTTTCTAAGTCTATTTTTTTAAGGATCTTGATGGTACATTCTGTTTGTCCACAATCAAATCTGTCAAAAGCTCCTGAGCATTATCGATCTACATTTACACACTGAAAACACACAATAACACAAGAAACTCCTAACATGACAGGGTGACAAAGGTCCTCTCTATGACACTAAAAATGAGCAATTTACAAAAATATTAACTGAGTCACCTGAACATACAGTAAGTTGGTCATTTCACCCAATGTAAACATAGACTGGTTGATAATTCTAGCCATCAAGACATTTAAGTTCACATACAGATCACTGATATTAATCAGATAACAGCAAATAGATGAGTAGAAGCAAAAATAAATAGTTTTGAATACTGCATGTTACAGTTTGGGCTCCATACTGTCACTGTCTGGCAGACGTATCAGCCTGTCATGTTTCTTCTCCATCAGTTTTGAACAATGGTTAACAATCATAGACACATCTTCAGTCAGTCTCTCTCTCCATTGAGGTCAGTCATCTTGTTTTTCACAGCGCGTCCTCAGCCGTCCCTCCGTCCCGCCCGGTCAGGTCAGTGCTGGTAGTGTGGTACAGCGATGTGCTGGTGGTGGTAGCTGCTGTGGTGAGGTGGGTAGAGGAGGTCGGTGGTCTGGGGGGCCAGGCCGGTGCACAGGGGCTCATGGCTGCTCAGCACCAGACGACAGGTACTTGGCCTCCTCCGTCAGCTGCTTCACCTCTTTCCTTAGGGCCGCGTTCTCCTTCTCCAGGTTCTCACTCTCCTGGAGGGGGGGACAAGAAACGTTTGAGCAAATGGCGATAACAGCAGCTGACATCAAAGTAACACTCTTCAACTCTTATCAATGAAAAGCCAAATGTGCAGCATCAGATCACATCTCCATACATGCATTTTCTCATGTTTTAGTGCTTTAACCACAAATTTATTTCAACCGTTCCTCCCTGAAGACTCTCAGTCTACAGCCACACAGACTCTCAGTCTTGTTTCCAAATTCAGGTTTCCATTCAGTAAAGTAGGTGTGAGCATCAGCAAATAGATTGGTGATATGTGGTGGTACTGCCTAGTACTTTCAAGTGCATAATAACTCAAAAATAAGAAAAAAATAGACAGTGGATGGAGTTCATTGTGATGAACTGCCTATTCTAAGCAAATCTCTGCAAGTCAGTTTTTATATTATCATTAGGAAAACTATATGAAGACCTATTGTGCTATGGGAAAAAAGTTGTATTACCAAAATAAAAGCGTGGCGTGGTACTCTTTGGAAAATAGTTGTCAGTAATACTAAAACAGTGGTATGCTACCATCCTGAAATGAGTGAAGGTCAGTGTTAGTTTGGCATCTAATTTGTAATAAGGTAGCATTGCTTTTTAACATCATTGAATGAACATTGGTTCAAACATAAACTTTACAGTATGACGTGCTCGCACCTCCCAAAACAGCAATCTAAAAAGTTGCTATTCTGACATTTTTGGATGATGTAAGTATATTTTCCAAAATAATCTTTCTCACTGATCATCATCTGTGAGATAACAAAAGTAGCTGAAAAAGCAAACTGTTGGTAAGTAGCTGCAACTTTTTTTGTGTGTGTGTGGGAATAGCAGGGGAGAAATCTTCCACAAAAAAGGTCACTGCACCGTGGCCAGACGATTATAATACCAAGCTGTGGGTCCTTACTGTCACAGAACCTTTGGGCAAACCCCTGCTCTTGCGTCACTTAGCCAAATACAGCCCACTACTATCAGCGCTTTACAAGAAGTGACTGCCTTTTTCTCCCCTCCTGCCCACGACGTACAATTTCAAGCTCATTTACACAGAAGAAAAAAATACTACTGAAGAAACAGGAAATAGGCCACCGTGTCATAAAGAGGGAAAATTCGCCTTCCTGTTTATCTAGTGAGACGACGAAAGCAAAACCACAGAATATGTTCTGTGGTCCCATGGTGTTCTCTGTGACTCTATGACAAGGTTTAAAGAGATTGATAATATACACCGTACTTCATGAGAAGGTTCTCATATTCAAATAAGCTAGACTGGATATACTACTGCCTACAACGTGGCTTCTGTGAAGGTCAAAATCTTTTCAGTTCATCTGATAAGGTTCACAGAAACAGCTGCTCTGAAAGCATCATGGTGACAGAGCACAGTGCAGCACAATTCATCTTTTAGTGATCAAGGAAGTCACACAGCGAGTGGCGATGTGGTCAGTGTGTTGAAATAAGGGTTGATGTAAAAGGTGACAGCATTTCCACTTACTGTATAAAGTCAAAATAGTATATAGAAGATAATTACATAATTGCTGGAGGAGCCATTGTGCTCACAGACCTGCCGCATGCACAGGTTGGGTAACTAAAAATGTACAGCCTCTCATTGAGAAATGACCCGAAATATCCAGATATTATTCAGAGGCAGAGCAGAGCAAACATTTATGCACTTTTAGAAGTTTAAATTAATGGGTAAAAGACTCCATCTTGTGCCAAGTCAAACAAGCAAAAGCAGAAACCACACAGAGTTATCTCCTACATTGACTACCAGCTACAGCATCACATGAAAAGAGAGAGATGCATAAAAGAATAATGGGTAGAGATGAGCAGAGCAGCTAGCCCGAACTCCACACAGTCTCTGGTGCTGGATTCTGCAGTGAAAGGGAGTGATTGCCCACACGTGCTAATTTATTCCTTAAGCTTCTGCAAACACACAGAGCAGCTTCCAAGAGTGCAGCCCAACAGAAGCCATGACACATCGCCACATGGTCAGGTAACATTTTGTAAATATAGTACAAATCCATTCCCAGAGGCTTAGAGGCATTGCATGGGGATTTAAGAAACCATTACACGCAATAAACTGTTCATTTATGTCCACAAATCATGGCGTTAGATAGGAAATTGATCAGCTGACATGGTCTTCAGCCTGCACGAACATCTCTGTTTGTTATAACATTATTTATGACCAAAAAAAAAAAAACATACACACACACGCACACGCACACACAAAAAAACACTTTGCCAAAACCTCCATATTTAGCAAGGAAACCACCTTGTATGCCCGTGTACCTTATATAGATAATCAGATTATAAGCAATGTGCAAGCTTTGTTTGCCCTGCTAAATGTCAGGCAGTGCAATATTAAACAGTGGTTTCACATTTAATACCATATAAAATCTGTTTGGCTTAAGCCTCTTTGAGAAATGTCTTCAGAAGCAGAAACCAGTGGTAAATTGTTACGGTGTGTGAGTATGGTGCATGTTGCAGAGAAAAGTCTCCTCACCAAGTGTAGGCTGTCAGCCTTCTGAGTTTGCCTCATCCTGCTCTTCTGAGCAGCGATCCTGTTCTTCTCCCTCCGCATCACCTTCTTTGCATCATCTGAGGAGCTCTGGCAAAACACAAATGCCAACGGTTAATGTGTGTGTGTGTCTGTGTCTGTGTGCAGTTACACTAGCATCAAGTGTTAAACTGATATTTTTGGCACAGGGGGTTTCCTGACTGAGAAAAAGTGAATTCTCTAGAAGCTATTTGATTAAGATTGAAGAGCTGGTCCTCACTGGTGGGTTTAAGTGTGAATGGAGATGTCATCTAGGTTAATGGCAGTTTGACAGAAGATGGGCTCAGCATTACACCTAATGTGAAGGGCTGGGCCTGGGAGTGGTTGAGTCATCGGTTAGGTATAACGCACACCCTGTTTCATGTCCTGAACACTCGATTTTCTTGGTATCGTAATAACTAATCCATTTCAAAATGCTGAGTCAGTTGGACATCAAAGAGATAACAAATTAATTATCTAACTGCCTTCTAAACTGTCCGTTAACTGATTGCTGAAAACTTCAAAAACAGCTGATGCTGCTGGAAATTTGCCCCATCCACACACAGCGAGGCTCCCACCTCGTAACAAGCATAAAAAAACAGCATTTGAATGTTTTACCTCTAAAATTCTGTTGAGCAAGAAAATGAGTAACAATGTGCTAGAGAGTGGCACACGTGAAACTAGATAGGGGTGAGGATGATGGGCAGTGTCTCACATGCAGAGAAACCATACAGCACATACTGCGTTTAACACACACTGTCTGTTCCTGACAGCTCTCAAATCATTCACAGCTTTGAAGACGTGCAAAAACAAAGGATTCCTACTACTTGGAGAAGTGATTGAATTTTTGCAGTTTTTCACAAAAGCCTACACTTGAGGCGAGTCATGCCTCCAGCCCATGTGTGCATGTGAAACACCCTGAGAAACTGTGAAAAGAGCCAGCGAGGACAGAACTAGTGTCCCTCTGGTAGGTTGTGCTGCTGCCCAGCAAACATGCACGACAGACTACAGACTCCTAAATCTACTAAAGATTTAGGAGGAAAGATGAAGTTTAATTCAGAAGGTTTGTGTTTAAAATGTCACTCAGAAAGCTTTAACCACAACACATATAAATATCCAGTGAAAACAGGACACAACCAGGTTGACACGGTACAATTAAAGTAAATGGAAGAGCACACTTACCGGTCTGCTTCCAGGTGATGGGGACTTGTAACTTGTGTCATTACTGTCAGAGCCCTGAGCCATAGCCAACCGTGGCGACTGAAACCGTGTGTCTTTGTCCACTTCTGCTTTGTGTTTTTGAGTATGTATGTGTGCGGTGTGTGGTGTGTGTGTTTGTGAGAGAAAGAGAGAGAGAGAGGGGAGAGAGAGAGAGAGAGACTCTGTGTAGCAGAACGAGTTGCTGAGAAGAACTTAGCTTACCACTTAATGAGTAATGAGTCTCCTTCTTCCCTCTTTTCTTTCCCTTTCTGTCACTCCTCCTTCTCTTTCACTCTCGCTCATGCTCTCTTCCTTTCTCTCTCTCTCTCTCTCTCTCTCTCTCTCTCTCTCTCTCTCTCCCTCCCTCACACACACACACACACACACACACTGCGAGACTAGCTGTCTGCCTAATTAGCTGTATCTGATGTGGCTTCTGGTAAGAATCAGGGTAAGTTGCATTAGACTGGAAGTCACATGTCTGATGGAAAGTTAAAGCACATAAGGTAATCTTGTAAACTCCAGAAAAATAACATTGAGCATTTAAGTAACAACATGAATAAATATGGGTGGGTATCACCATTCTCAGAAAAAGTTTGCCTATGTGTGAAATACTAATATTTTATGTAGAAATGAATGTTTGGCAGCAGCACAGTTGCAATTAAATAATAAACAACTTTCTCCTAAAAGATAACATACCATCTTTGCTGCAACCTCTTCCTCACGTGTGACTGTGTGTGTGTGTGGGCGTATGTCTAGGTGCATGTGGGTTTGATGGGGGGAGGGAGGGGGTCATGGGCATTCCCACTTCCTCTTTTTTTAGCAACCACATACGATATCACGTTTCGACTAAATCCTCAAGAGACAGCGCATCCCTAAACTCCAGATGGATGACTGGGTTGCGAATATTTGCACACACTTCATGGTAATTTCCAGAACTGTACCACGCTCTCTTGCTTGCGACACACCAGCTGCAATAAAGTGAGGCAACAGCAAAGGGCCTTGGGCATTGAGAAATTGCTCGAGGGGCTCCCCAGAACCCCCACCTATAGAATTCCCGCATTGTGTGTTTTTTTTTTTTTTTTTCCCCCTAAATGACTGGGTGAAGATGTTGAATCACGGGGAATCTTTAAGAAGATGTACAGTTTGAGGAGGTTGAATAGTCACTGAATGCACACAGCGGTTGGGGGGGGGGGTGTATGCTGGAAATAAATAAAAATTTTGTGTGACTTAAGTGCCTAACAGAGACATCTTTTGTGTGTGTTTGACATGCAATGACGCTTTAGCGTCTGAGAAAATCCAAAATGGAGGGATGACGACCCTAAAGCTGCCGTGCCCTTTTTACTTGTGTGCTATTCTCTTGTTTGCCCCCATCACGAGGTAGCATTTGGTGGTGCAAGAACTAGATTTTCTTGTGTGAGAAAAAAAAAAAAAAAGAAAAAGAATCAGGACCAAAACAGCTTTGCTTGGCAGAACAGTCCTCCCACACAAAAACATGTTCTACCATCACAGGAATTTTGAAGAGCTTGGGCAAGGGCAGACATTTCTAATACTTGGCATTTAACGCTGTCCAAAAGAGTTGAGTCTGTAAAAAGAAAAGAGAGAGAGCGCAGAGGAAAGCTGATTAGTCAAATTCTGCTTTAACCAGGACACAGACACAATACAGTACAAATATAGAGTTGAGGGGAAAAAACAAACAAGGGCATGGCTTTGACTTAATGTGGCCCGATCCATATTTAGTTTATCTAGAATCCTTAAACAACCTCAGTTTTGTGGTGCTCAGAAACTCCATTTGGATCCTTACTAAACCATAAATTCTTTCAAATGTTGAGATCAGTTCAAAATGTGTTAAGAGTTTTGTAATTCTGTTTAATTTCACTGAAATGCTTTTAATGATTTTAATAAACAGATTAAGTTTTATATTTTCTTTAACATTTTAATTCTGGCGCTCACTGTGAAAGGTTTCTGTAGCTTTTCAGTTCACTTCAAGCATCCATGCTGATGACAGCTTAGGAAATGTGATAGTTAATACGTGCAGTTTAAATTCATTTTAGCCAGTGCTGTCAACAGTAGTCACGCTTCTTTTTCAGGCCTCACTTACTGCACTTGGAAAAACCCCTAAAGGGCCATTTATTTAGATAGCAAACACTCTCTTGTGGTCTCTCTTCCTTGGAAATGACCGTGGGAGGTTTCTAATAAGCACCAAATTACCGAGGGAAAGTGAAGAATCATGTAGATGCTGATGACCGTAAAAATAACAGCACTGACACGTGTGCTGTGAGTTTACTGAACACAAATAAATATTCACCTCAAAACAAAGGCCATTCATGAGTCATTACAGCAAATGTGTAAAGTCCAGTCAGTGAAAACTTTTGTTTTCTCCTTTTTCTTGGCCCAAACCTCACAAACAGTAACACATGGTATGAAGTTATTTTCACTCCTCAGATACAGCTAAACTGTTTATTTTATAAACTTATTCCAGACTGATATTTAGACGTTGGGCAAGGAACTGAAGCTGAAATCAAGGTCATTGTATTTTTGCTTACATCTTTTATGGTTGACCATAAATGCCACCTGCTTCTCGTGAAAAAAAAAAAAAAAAAAAAAAATCAAGTGTTCTCATGTGAATCTGGGAAAGAACACGGTGGTAAATTTCTTAAACTTACATAGTTTCACTTTAGATCTACAAATATACCTTATGTTATTCTTCCTTTGGAAATTACTTAAAACTGGAACATTTCAGAAAATGCCATATTCTTTGCATGTTGCATACATTAAGATTCGAGGCAACACCTCCTTGTCTACTGAGACAATCTATGGAGTTGATCCACAGCCAAAATACACCATTCAAAGTCAAATCCTAAAATCTGAGATTTAAATTTTAACTCTCTGATAGCATCAGCTGCTGGGAACTGACACTTGAGAAATCAGGGTCAGTCTGATTGCAAATGATGACATGTCTGGAAGGCGGCGTGGACGAGCAAATCATCACTGTAAAGGTTACGCATGGGTAGAAATGACAGTAAGTGATGGAGAGCTGCAGATCTAATTTAGATTTGAAGTTGTTGCTGTGTATTAGCTATTTGATGTAATGCGTGAAGGTCTTTTGAATGTGAACAGCCAACATGCACAAGACAACTCTGATTCTTGTATAACAGAGTATCATGTGTGGATAAATTATTTTGGGATTGCTGATCAACAGGTTTAAAGTCGAAGAAAACATCAACATTAAAGCGCTGATACAGCCTGAAGCTACAGCATATCTCAATAGTAGTAATAGTAGTTGGTTTGTAGCTTTAAATTAGTCCCACCTGCAGGATCTTATTATACATCCATGGACATGAGGAGCAGTGGTGAGTGTGGTTGGTGTAGTAGCTGCTGTCCTCCAGGTGGAGGTGGTGTAGGAGCAGCAGACTGAGCAGGTGTGTGCAGGTTCTGACGGGAACAAGAAGATAAAGAAGCAGCGATAAAGCTGTTGTGTTGGTGTAAAGATATAATGTATGTGTGTGTGTGTGTGTGTGTTGTGACAGTAGTGTAGAGCTGAGTGTAAAAAGACTGGGTCTCGCTGTATTACTCAGGCTGCGCTACAGCGTCTATTCACGGGCGCGATCCCACTACTGAGCGGCACGGGGGCTTTGACCTGCTCCGTTTCCGACCTGGGCCGGTGCACCCCTCCTTAGACGACCTGGTGGTCCCGGGCTCCCCCAGGAGCACCATATCGATACCGAACTTAGTGCGGACACCCGATCGGCATAGTCCGCTGCAGCACAGAGCTCCTGAGCTCAAACGATCCGCCAGCCTCAGCCTCCCGGTAGCTTGGATTATAGGCGCGCGCCACCGCACCCGGCGAAGAAACACAGACACTCACAGGGCTTTTGACTCTGACTAGCGTGACGTCATCACGGAGCACCGGCGTCTGATGGCGGGAGATTAAACTGCAGCTGCAGTGAGGAAGACTGATTGACTGATGATTTCAAATCATGTCTCAGTTCATCAGCCTGTAACGGTGTTGAAGTGTTTCTCTGTCTCTGATCACATCTTGTCGGGATGTTGTACCAAAGTCAACAACAGACAAACAAGTAAAACACAACTTTGTTCATCACTTGTCACTCAAAGGCCTTGTGTCTGACTGGACCTCTGCTCAGGTTGAAGATGATCAGTGCAGGGACCAACATGTATGTGTTAATTAGAACTGTTCAACAGAACTGGAAAGTGATCATGTGTACACAGCGCTGAGAAGATCAGGAAAATTGGGTGAAAGCACCTGTGTGGGTGTGCAGCAGGTGTGGACTGTAGCTATAGTTCTCTCACACACACAAAAGCAGCCAAAGTGAAACAGACACAGCATGTATGGATTGACCTGGTCAGTGGGTCAAACAGGCGTTTATTTCACCTGCCTAAGAACTGAATGTGGAAATAACAAAATAAAGCACAATGGTAGGACCTCTGACATGTTCACATAATTATCAATTAAATATTAATGAACTTATAAAAAGTCAAAGCATTAAGTTGAGACTGAAGCAGCTCAACAAAACAGAAATCAGGTCGTCTGAATTACAGCATCAATTCGACCTCTTATTGTTACAGTATATGAGGCAGGAAATAAAGACAGAGACTGAATACAAATATAAGATGTCAATCATCAAATATATCTATAATAAAACATTTTAATCAGACAGCTGACTCTTGAGTACAGAGATGTAACTACCATATATACAGGTGATACAGCTGTGACGGGGCCCACAACAGTTTGGAGCCTCAATTCATTTGATCTTGCCACTATTGGAACAAAAACAGCTCAAGCATCCACCTCTATCCCTTAAGTAGTCAAACCTCATTATCTAGAGTGAAAAGAATGAACTTTTTTTTATTAAAGACTTTAGATGCCATCTATCATCATCCATCCTCAGGATTTATGTCCTGGTATCAAACCTGACTTGAATAACAGAGAGCAGTGATAGAAGAGCAGAGCAAAACAAACTGGAAATGTTTATGTGAACTCAGAGAGAAAACCTGAAACACCTGACAAACTGGTTTAACACAAAACATAAGTAACAATAACAGTTAGAGGACCTCTGTGTCTGTTGTGTTTCCTTCATTTGAACAGTTGCTGCACTTTCACTAGAACGAAACTATCTCCACTAAAACACTGATAAAGGTGAATGGAAAAGTGTGTTCATGAGTAACTCGACAGGAAACTCTTTAATGTTTCTAGTTTTAGTTTGTCTCCACCTGCAGGACATGAGGAGCAGTGGTGAGTGTGGTTGGTGTAGTAGCTGCTGTCCTCCAGGTGGAGGTGGTGTAGGAGCAGCAGATGAGCAGGTGTGTGCAGGTTCTGACGGGAACAAGAAGATAAAGAAGCAGCGATGAAGCTGTTGTGTTGGTGTAAAGATATAATGTATGTGTGTGTGTGTGTGTGTGTGTTGTGACAGTAGTGTAGAGCTGAGTGTAAAAAGACTGGGTCTCGCTGTATTACTCAGGCTGCGCTACAGCGTCTATTCACGGGCGCGATCCCACTACTGAGCGGCACGGGGGCTTTGACCTGCTCCGTTTCCGACCTGGGCCGGTGCACCCCTCCTTAGACGACCTGGTGGTCCCGGGCTCCCCCAGGAGCACCATATCGATACCGAACTTAGTGCGGACACCCGATCGGCATAGTCCGCTGCAGCACAGAGCTCCTGAGCTCAAACGATCCGCCAGCCTCAGCCTCCCAGTAACTTGGATTACAGGCGCGCGCCACCGCACCCGGCGAAGAAAAGCAGACACTCACAGGGCTTTTGACTCTGACTAGCGTGACGTCATCACGGAGCACGGTGCTGCAGCGTCATCTGGTGGTGGGAAATAAATCTGCAGCTGCAGTGAATAAGACTGTTCAATCACTGCTAGAGCAACATATTTTATCTTAGTGACAGAAAACGTGCAGATTTAATCAGTCACATCACATCATTAATAAGCCTCATAATATCTGAGTTTAATTTACTGTCAACGTATCCATGTGGCTGAAATGTGCCTAAATCCTCAACACTCTGTCATCAGTTCACCGTGCTGCCTGCTGTATATTTGAAATCAAAGCTTCCTGGTAACTCAGGCTGGTAAAGCAGGTGGTTTATTCATTCTCCTCCCAGTAAAAAGAGCAAAAGTGGAATTTCAGAATAATGTAAACATAATTACTCATGTTTTCATTTGATGTTCACTGTTATCATCATTGAATAAAATTGGGTAAAAAGTGTCTTTTGCTTTATCCACTCTTGAATTTGAGAAACCACTTGAATTTACTTTATATGACAACAATAACCCAGCTGATAAGAGATTCCACTTTAACGTTTTGTTTTTGATATTACGCACACAGACACATACACACACCATAAAATTTAATTGTTAGATGGCAACCCTGAAGTAATGTGAGAATATACATTTGAGACGTTTTCTGTATTTGAGCATTGTTCATAACTGGCTTTATTTTCACATTTCAGTGGAATAAAACAATCACAGTATACACCTGCAGTATTCAAGGTTCCTCTTCATCTCAAACACAGCCTAACTGGATGTGTTTATAGATGCCAAACACATCATAACTTTATAAATGAGGTCACTTATACAGTATATTCATAAAAGTTGTTTTATCAGCACAGCATCATCTCTGGTTTATCAGTAGAGAACACCTGCTTAGCTTTTCCAATGGTAACAATGAGTCAAACCTTTGAGCTTACTACAAGAAAACACATTACAGATACAGCTTTTCATTTTAGTGTAACTGCAAGATTAATAGTTTACCTCTAGGTTTTGTGCTTTATCATCTTCTACTGCATATGACTCATACCTGAGCTTATCCTTGAATAGAGAACAAACATTTGACTGAACAGCCAACAACTATCCTCACTGACTTGGTCAATAAAAAAACAAAAGAAATTAATTAAGATCATCTGTCAGCGGGGAACATCCCCGTGAGCCACACTGTACAGACCATTAGACAAATGAGGAGAAGAGATAAATGTAAAGTTCATTGTGGATCAATTTAATGTTTTGAGAGCATCAGCAAAAAAACGGACTGTTCATCTTACAAAACTCTTTTCTTAAAAATCAATCCAAACAATAAAATAAAACAAAATGAAATGAAACAACAGTTAAATCTAAGAAATGAAAGTCCATAGACACCTCCATTTCCCATAGCTTCATATGTTGACCATTGGGCTTCTGTCAGACTCACTGGACTTAATTAGCTGTGAAAAAAAAAGGCAGAAAGCATTTAGTAAGTGCAAATATGTCTTTGTTTTAATTGCTGTAAAATTGCTGTTTCTGAAACCCCCTCATAGACTAGCTGAACTTAACCCATGAGGAGTCCATGGTGCTATACTAACTATACTTATCCACAAGCACAAACACTACAAACTCTGATCAATGGAATGGAATTTGGTATTGTGTGACTTTCACTTAGCGTGGTCCCCATCTGTTCACCTGCTCTGTGTTTTCGTCCACTTCAGGGCGTGTCTCGGAGGCACCGATGTGGTTGGGTGGTAGAAGGTGCACCCAGCCCGTTTACACTGCGCTGCGAAGCGACAAGGCTGTAGCCAAGATGTAGGGGGGAGAAAAAATCTGAATTGCTAACAATCTGAAAGCCAAATCCTGTATGCACTAAAATGAATACTATGCAATTAAAGCTCCACAAGCTTTAAGCAGTATGTTTTACCTTGGGATGATAAAACGGACAGTCCATCTTCTTACACTCTGGGAAGAAACGACACACACTTGTGGTTTGCACTGGCTGCACTGCTGTGAACACAAATAATCCAGTTAGAGATGCAGGCTGGAAGCTCTTACCAAGCAAACTACCGATAACTGCTGAAATAAAGCTAAAATCTGCTGTGTGACAGTGTGTGGTGATGATATGAGAGTGAGAGCACCTGGCTTGGGCGGAGGAGCAACTGTGCCTCTGCGGCTGACATGAGTGAAGGGACAGTCTGGCTTAGTACATCTGGCGTCGTATTTACAATTAGGATGGATGAAAAGGCATTTGTCCCCAAACTTGCAGTTGGGAAAAGTCCTTCAGAAAAAAAGACACATAAAGTAATCAAGAACAAATCTGAGTGAGTACTACATGATCAAAAAGTCCATTAACATTTCTCCAGTTTGCAAACAAGATGGCTCACTTGCACTGTGTTGTAGGATGATGGTACAAACACTCATCTCCACTTTTACAGACTGGCCAGAACTTGCAGCGCTCCATGACTTTCTGTTTCTTTACAGGGATGGTGTCCTCATCCACCATTTCAACGTCAATCACGTCATCTATCAGAAGAGAAGAGAATGGAAAGAGATATGACTGGAAGACATTCTCTAACCATGGTTCAAAAAGTCTTACATAGATAAAGCATCATACTAAAATATAATAAAGAGGACCACACACGCTCTGCTGATGTGACTATTCCCTGTAGTCTGTGATGGATGCTGACTTTGGGCTCCCTGTTCAGATGGACAGTAGCCTCAGTGACCTTTGCGGGCAGCCTGACGTTATCCAGCTCCATGTCGCAGTCAGCAAGGTTCCCCAGCGGGCTTGGCACCCCATCTAACGTCACTATGAACTTGGGGCTGGCAGAGTCTCCCCTCTCCTTACTTGTGTAAGAAGAAGAGACAAGAGGACAAAATAAAATATATTATATAAAAAATATATCTAAAATATAACTGAGCATTCAAGGACACAAAAGCCACAAACACATGGACAGATTTTGGAGCATGCTCTAATGTGTGTACCTGGCCTGGACAGTACGTGGTAAGGCAGGCTGGACTTCCCCTTTGACCTGAAGACGCTGCTGAGCCCTGGTCTGAGATTCATCCGGCTGAGGTCGACTCATTATGAAGGAGCGGGTATCAAACGTCTTTCCCTCACTGCCTGCGGTGACCTCCACACCTAGAGGTAAAACACAAACATAGGAATCCCAATGTAATGTATCACTGAAGACAATCCATCAGGCATCTCCTGGGATGTCCTAAGCTGATTTAACATTTGTGAGAAGAAACTTTCACTGCAGCACTTTTTGAAAGTTGCCCCGTCAGCAAAACTGAGCAATAAAGACTCACCATAGTCACCCTGCTCTCTTTCGTCATTGTTCTCTGCTAAGTCTAACTGGAGGCGTGAAGCTAAAGATCTCGCTGATGCTGGGAGGAAAACAAACATCAAAAAAGGTAAACCAAACAACACACAAGTAATACGTGCTCAGCTAAAGGTGTTCCACATGCTGTAGTACTTCTACTTTTCACAAACCAGGTGTCCTTGAGGGAGGTAGCTCTGCAGAGGCGTAGGCTTGCACCCTGGGGGCCAGACTGTGGAGGTGCTCCTGGACCAGCTGGATTGCTGCCGTCATCTCCTCACTGCTGGCCAAGCGCGTGCGAGGCGCCACGGGAACAGTCTGCCTCTGTGGTACTGTGGGGGGCGAGGTTGTCATGGTAAGACAGTGATACTAAACAACTGAGATACACGGTCTGTAGCACAGAATGTTCGTGACTGTGGGGAAAACATACTTGTGGGGTAGGCTGTAGTTTTGGTGATTGAGTCTTGAGCCTCAGAGATGGCCTTAAGTATCAGATTCCTGTTGGCTTGTTTGGCTGGAGGGAGAGTAGGTCTGAAAGAATACACAGCAAGCCAGGTAAAGAATGTGAACTATCTGGGTTTCGCTTCTTCCCTTTCACATAAACACTGTGAGAAAACAGGCCTGTGTTTTGAGCACATTTAGATTGTGACAGCACCTTAAAAAACAGATAAAAAAACAAAGCCAGTGCAGAAGTGTCTTTGCTCCTTGCTAAGTGACAGTGAAAAGTCTCATATGATAACTACTGCAGTGTAGAATCAGTTTTACATATGTTTCCAACTGAATGCAAATAGCAGTGAATTACAATCCTGGTTTGCCCTTTAATTACACACTGCATATCCTACATATGTTCCAAAACATTATATAAAGCGTTACACTGACTTGCGTTCTGGTTTGGAGGGCAGCAACACTCTGCTGGACAGGCCTCTTCCTCCATAGTTTGAATCCTCCTCCTCCACGTCATCACTGTCCTCGTCTGCCGCTCGGTTCACTCTCACCACTGAACTCGCTACAGGCGCCTTACGCTTCCGTGACAACTCCTCCTGCTGAACAACATAGGCCAAACACTGTCATTATGAATCTTTGCCTACACCCATCCAACCTTTTGTCAACAAAAAGTGAGCATCAATAGGAACATAATTTGAGGAGTCCGTTGACTGAAGTAAGTCTCACATTATCCTGCTTTGAAAAGAGGACTGACTATGTTCTCAGCAAGTCACCATACCTTAGTGGGTCCCGTTCTGGAGGCTCTGCTGCTTCTGCTTTCCTGCTGCCTGGTGTGAGAGGAACCCTCTGTGGGCCGACACATGTCTGCTGAGCTGACTGATGTAAATTTGCTCTGACCTGCTCTGTAAATTTCAGCTGTGGGTCTACTAGCTGCGCTGCGTGTTCGACCATGGTTGGTGCCTATTTCTACAGGGTCCTCTGCAATGAGGTCATCGTCCATCTCTGGTTTGATGTCGATGACAGCCTCCGAGGGGAGCGGCTCCATGAGGGGTTTGACAGTGGAGGTAAGTCGAGAAGAACTCTTCTCTATGGTCCCTCTCCTGATGGGAAACAGTTATATATTAGTGTTTTCCCATTTGCTGAATCTAGCATGAATGCTAAACACATCCAAGTTTTGATCAACCCACAAAATCACTTCTACATCAGGCACCTGCTTTCATAGGCAGAACTGGACACACGTGCTTCAGTCCTATCAGAGTGAGAGCTGGATACTGTCAACACCTTCAGCTCCTCTGTCCTGCTGTCTTCGCTTACAGAGGACCGGCTCTTCCCAGGAACAGTACTGCTGTCGGACTGGAGCTGATGTCTAAGGGATGCAGGCTCTGAAACAACCATGCAGACAAGAAGGAGATCATGAGCGACACAAAATTTCCACAAGGGCCACATGTGCTCATAAAATAGACAATTTTCCCTTTAGGTGAATAAAAAGTGAAGAAAATCTTAAATGTATCCAACAGAGGCTGGCTTACCAACTGCAACAGATCGCAGTTTCTCCAGGACACCATGTAGCCTGAGAGAAATCAACAGGTTAATGTTACGGCATATTCTGATAAAATACTCACAGATAATAAATGTGTCCAAGATGTCTGGTAAAACAAGTGCATGCTCTTAGCAATTAGAATATGACATTGTTGTGATCGTACCAAGCTGTGAACTTAATAGTGTTGTTTCCAAGGAAAAGGGAGAGATCATCGGCCATCTGTTGAGAGGTTTTCTTGTTTGCCACCATCACCATAATGTAGTCAGGAAGCTCTTCATCTAAATTGGCAAAGAGAGGAAACTCACACAGCATGTAACCAGGCAGCTGTCATCTCTGACAAGAAGTTCCACACTTTATCCACTTACCAATATATGCACCGAGCTCTTGTAGCTTGCCCTTGATAGCAGCCTGAAACACACCAAGAATAACATTATAGTACAAATGATGATTTAAAAAAGAATATCTTTTCTATATATTTCGTTTCTGCATATTGTGTATGTTTGCACTGAAAAGGAGAAGCTCTCCAATTTCGTTGTACTTTTAGTATAATGACAACAAAGGGCATTCTATATAATCTAAACAAATTATGGAAAGCATGCACTGATAAGCTGTCATTCATTTACAGTCTTACGTAGCTTTACGTAGCAGGAGTTACCTTCAAAATCAAACGAAAAGCTGCTAACACGTGTGTAAAGCCGCCAGCTGACTAACTTGTAGGTGATGTACCAAACCCCTCGTCGGCCTTGTAAATAAAAACCTAGTTACCATTCCGCTCGTCCGACGTGCTAAGCTAGCAAGCTAATGTTAGCTACAAGTCCCCTGCGGTAGGCTAACGTTAACCGGGCCCTACGTCTGGGTAAAATCACTCACACACAACCCGTGGTGATACTCACTCTTATTTTCTTGCTGATCTCGGTCCCAATTTCCATGCTTGTCGTTTTATTCAACCAAGTAAGTCATAGAACAAACAACTGTTTTTCCCAGCTTCGCCGCTAACCACCGGGGACCAGTATGACGTAGAATCACGTGACTGACGAAGGTAGCCGAGGAGGGATAAAAAATATCTCTCTACTGAGTAGAACATGGTGCATAAACGTATAACGAATTCCGTGATATAAAATAACTGAATATAAGTTTTCATCGACATTAGAATTGTTGTTAACTGTTAACTACCAAACGCCTACAATGCCATTATATTGCGTTATAAACAATCAAATAAATGTTTACATACTGATAGAAATGGAAGGTTTTTGGTCAAGTGTTAACATTAAATTGAATATCTAATTAAAACCATCCCAGAAATGAGACAAACAATAGACAGTATGTCATGCATATACTCCAATAATAATGAAAACTGAATGACTGATGCAAAATAAGTGCTTTTGTTTTATCAATAAGTTAAATTTAAAAACAGCTG
The DNA here is from genome assembly GCF_001640805.2 of Lates calcarifer. Lineage (NCBI taxonomy): Eukaryota > Metazoa > Chordata > Actinopteri > Centropomidae > Lates > Lates calcarifer. The sequence goes on from NC_066839.1 coordinate 12,287,818, forward strand.
AAGATTAGAAAGCTCAAACAACAACCAGTCTTAAACATTAAAACTTGATGCTGCTGCTGCTGTGGCAATAACAAGGATGTATGTAAGAGGGTGATATCTTGTGTCAAATTTCTGTGTGGATAACTGACATTAGTTTATCAGCTTCTAACAGTGATTTTCTATTGTTATAGTTTTTCACTGTCCTGATGAGGAAATAATCTGTGATAGCCACAGAAAACAAAATATTCTGCTTCAGACAGCTTCATTAATCTATTTGTTGTGTTAGTAGTTCTGTGCAGGGACAATAAAAACCTGAATCTGTTTCTTCATGAACATAGGTTAAACCAGAGGAAGAAACCTGATTATTATTAGATTTTTAAACATTTCCTCATTGACAGAAAAGGAAAGCAAACTGAAGACTATTTTCAATCTGAATGCTGTATCCACAAGATGGCGCAAGAGACTGTTAAGAACACACCGCTGTGATGCTTTTTTTCCCCCTGCTAGGACATGACTTATTTCAGTAATTGATCAAATAAACAATGAGCAAAACTGATTCAGACACCTCAATCTGAACTCACTGACAGACCACTGAAAGAGTAATTTCTATCATGATCTGAAGCACAGACTGGTAAATAAAGTACAGACCTAAAGCATGAGGGTTTCTGTATTAGTCTTAATTCTATTAAACTGACATAATCGTGGATGAAAAAGTGTATGAATCAGCCCAGTCCACGCTTTGTTCAAACACTTCTGTGTCACCATCTAAATTCAATTTAAAATAACATTGAAATGTTACCTTTTGCAGCTTGTGTATTTGACTTTCTTATGTTCATAGCTGTATGTTTTCCCTCACAGATTATTTCCTGTTTTGCAGCTCCCTCAATGCCAACCAACAATGACGGGAAGGATCTTACTCGCTGTCTAGACAAGTGTCTAACATACTCAGATGCTGTCTGAGGCTGTCTGCTCAGTCTCTCTCTCTGCTTTGCTCACACTGTCTGTGTTAATTGACAACAAATTAGAAACATCAACAACCCCCCACCCCACCCCACCCCACCCCAGATGTTATGACATGCCTTGTGTAATTTTCTTGATATCCCTTCTGTGCAGCCATAAATTACACTGATTAATATTATCAGCACTGTCATACCTATTCTACCAAAAATGTCTTTATTAACATGTGGTGACAAACACTTGTGCATTTCAATCAAGTGAATCATTAGGAAAATATGTGCATGTACTAAAGCTTAATGGTCACTTCAGTCATTTTTCATACACATCACAGCTGACTGTAGTTTCCATTTATCTTCAAGGATAAGCAGAAGTGGATTAGGTTGAGGCTGTGAAGAGGACACTGTCTGTTTACAATGAGAAATGAAAGACAACCTTGAATGGCTCCAGTAGAAACTCCGAAGTGTGGAAGAAACAAATTCAACTCCAGGTAGAGAGATTTTCAATCTCACTATTGTTCATTTATCTATTGCTAAATTGGATCAAGGGAGAGATGGGGCATCTGCAGTGACCCTTGTAACAATGGAACTGCAACAACATCATTCAGCACGGGCAAAACAGCTCTCGCACTGCACAGTCACATGCAGCCTGCCCTGCACGGCTGCATGTTCTGCAGCTGACTTTGGTGCAGTGCAGATGGTTGTTTTTCCATCTCTCTTTGAGTGCAGATTAAACAGACAGGGTACAGTGTTTTAATTGGAGGTGTTGGTAGGTGTATTTTTGAACTTTAGACAGAGCCAGGCTAGGTGTTTTACTTTGCTTCCAGTCTTTATGTGAGGCTAGGCTAACCATATCCTGAATCTAGCTCCACAGGCAATGCAGAAACATGAGAATGGTGTAAGACTTCTTTTTATTTTGGAAAGAAATAAAAAAGGAACTGTGGAGTTTCTGACCACTGGTGGCGCTCTAGATCAGTGTTTTAATGCTTTAAGGAGAAGGTCCAATACCAATACCAATAGTATCTTTCATTCACTGCAGTTTGGCAATTGAGTTCAATGATTATCTGCTGAAGCAGTAACATCCTGCAGATCCACTGTACACTGTAACTTCATCTGGATGTCCTGATGTGACCTCTTCAAAGACCTTATTTTGTATGCTTTGTCACTGGCAGCATATTAAATAGAACCACAAGTGTATTTTCCCTGCGCTTTGTTTTTAATACATTTTTTTTGTGTTGCATTATGTTCCAGTTCCAGTTGACACGTACTGCATTTGCATGGAAATTTTATACACCAAGATAAGAGTGCTGTTTGAACAACAGTTCTGAGAAATTTCGTGTAAATTCCAACTGCAACTGCATTCAGTCACCATCTGTACTGTACATAGGCAACCGCAAATCGGCTATCATGTGGCTGGCGTTGGTCTCCCCCTACACCTACACAGAGGATTGTGGTAATTCTACTTCCCTTTTCTTTGAAACATTTTCAAAAACCCAGAGGCTTCAGTTGTGAATCAGCTGATAAACTTCCACGAATACTTCAACCGCATGTGCTGTGTTGACGATAGTTTTACCGTTGAGGCCCAATGTCTCTTCCTGACCTGGAGACACAATGAAGTACTCAACGCGTCCACCGACAATGAAAGTAATGCTCTTTTAGTGTCAAGTTACAGTTTGGATAAGTCAAGATCCTGCCTTGGGGCTCAAAAGGGGCAAAAGAAGGTAGAAGGTTACAGAAAAAAAGCTTTTACAAAGACTCGCACAGGAAGATAATTCAGTGCACCTGCTCTGACAATGTCCAGAAACCTTATACTGGCTTTCCTGGACAAGATGACACCTGTATGAATGAAGCTGCTGCAGCTGGGTGTCAGCACACAATCACACTTTCATACTGCACACACAGACGGGAAGATTTGCATGCACATGGTGTCACACGGTGGAACAGCTGCTCAGATTTTGTGCACGAGCACACACAGACAGCAAGACAGAAGTGATGTCAAAAAAGCTCCAGTGGAATTATCAGTTTCCTGCAAATTCAAAAACAGCATGCAATCACTTGTAAGTGCAATCAAAGCTTGTTTGCAGCCAAGTGTGCAACAGTTGAATCTGCCGTTTTTGTTTTGTGTAATGTGTCAAGAAATCCAGCGGGGATGACTAAAGTCAACACTGGACCCAGAAGTGTAAGGGTTAACTCAGTTTTGATTTGAGACATTTGAGTGGTGAAGCTTTTACTCATTAGTTTGGCAAGGAAGCGAAGGCCCATTAAGATTTACAGCTGGGTTAATCACAGTTGCCAAACCTGCTGGAGGTTCAGTGGAGGGACTTAGTGTCACTGCAGGCTCTCTACTACTAAGTCTGGATGAGTCAGGGCTACACAGCTGCAAACATTTTCAAATATCCACCGTTGAGTAGGAGTGCAGGTCAAGGTTTGATTTTGTACTTAACAGCATATTTAGAGAATTATATAACTTAGAAAGTGGTCTACATATCAAACTCCTCTTTCACAAACTTTGTGAACTTTGCACTGCAGTCTGTAACAGCCTATGTGAACTTATGTTATAGTGGGCTTTCTAGCACGTGGGTTGCTTCATTACAACCCTGTATTCACATTTATTATTAATTGGCCCTCAGGAGAACAGCATCATTTGTGAATACTGAATGTTTTGTTTCAGTCTGTATCAACCCTCTTTCTATTTTTTAAACACACCAACCACCCACACAGGCTGGGTATGTTTTGGTAGCTTCTCCAAGAGATCTGAGCTGATTGTCACGAACACATCCACACTGTCATTTGTTTTGTATCATTATTATCTAAATGAAGAGAATAAGGGGAGTTTTTGGATCATATGAGGACATCAGTCAAATGCAGTACTGAGTGCAGATGTGGTTCTTGAGAACAAAGCTGGTTATCACTCGTATCAAAGAAAAAATTCAATTTCATGAAATACATGTATTTGTTTTATTGCTGAGAGTTAGAGGAGAAGTTTGATACCATACTCATGGTATGGTCTGTGCACTAAATATGAAGCCAGAACAAAAAGCTGATTAGCTTAGTTTAGCATAAAGACTGGAAACAGGGAAACAGCTAGTCTGGCTCTGTCCAAAGGCAACAAAATCCACCTACCTGCACCTCTAGAGCTCACTAATTTATACATTATATTACATTTGTTTTATCTGTACAAAAACAAAAGTTTAAGGACATATTGGTTCCCCCTGTTTCCAGTCTATATGCTAAGCTAAGCTAACTAGCTCTGAGCTAACTCTTGGAAAAGAAGCAAATTAGCATAATCCCCAAATTGTTGAACATTTAAGCAAACTAAATATTACAAACTGAGCTCCCAGTTATCAAGTATCAAATACAGCCATATGATTTTCTGATTTAATCACTTTTCCACACAGGATCTGTGGTTTTCTTTTTATTGCTTGGCTTATGTTGACGCAGCAGGCCCAATAAAAATGGGTTACACCACCATTTTTGGAGAGATTATGTGTGATGGATGAACACTTTTATTTGTAGCAGAAGATGCAAGCAAGTCCATCTGACAGAGGGCTATTGGAGAAGTTACAATGCAATGGCTCTACCAATGCCATTGCATAGAATAAAAAAAAAAAGGTATGGAAAAGTCAAATTGCAAAGAAAGTAAACATCACTGATAAATATAAAAACAGTGGTTGCTTTAGTCTCCTCTGTTTATCTGTGTATGTGGAAAAACATGGTGAGAACATTCTGGTAATTGTATGTTGCTTATACATGTTAATGAGAACTGACAGGAAACCAGCCACTGATAATACCACATTTTTACATATGTTTTCCTTCTACAGCCTGCTCCTGCTAAGTGAAGATGTTTACAGTTAGATAATAATTTACCATAAATCTCTTGATAATGAAGTGTTGTCATGGTTGATGACAGAAGTACTATCAATGCAGGAGGTCAAAATGACCAAAACACGTTCAGAGTACAAGAGTCTTTATCACCTAGAAGTGTTGAAAATAGAGAAAGTCCTCTGGGTTAGAGCTGACCATGTGGTTTTCTCAGTTTTTACTGCTTCTCTAAAAATATAAAACAGTTGTTCAAAATCTGCCACATTTGGATCTCTGCATGGTGTTGATGCCCTTCTTTCAACTGATGCTTAAATTAGTATTTTCAAAGAACTTTGTGGCCCTTTCTGACCTTGTTGTTGCATAACTATTGACATGTACACACACTGCGAAAGTACCAAACATTTTAATTTGTGCAGAAGAACTCCAGATGCTCAACTCTGATATGTCACAACATCATGCTTTTCTCTCTGGGACATGTTCTGACCCTGATCTGAAACACCACAAGACCTGACTTGTGCCCAGTTATTTGTGCTTTTGCTGAAATTTTTCTTTTCTTTTTTTTTTCCCGTCTGAATCAATGGCAACGACAGGTTTAGTTTGCAGCTACTCGGGACACTTTCAGCTGAAGCCTGTTAAAAACCTTCACATCTTGGCACGCCTCACCGAGTCATGTAACAACCTCGACTGATTGCATTTACAGCTGGTTGGCTTCAACAAGTGCATTTTCCCCATTTGAATAGACAACACATGTGGACTCTCTTTGTTTGCGAGGAGGTTCAGCCCCTGACTTTTCCCTATACTGAAGCTTTTATTTCTCTAAGGGGCCTGGCATTTGTTCTTATGGTCCTGGAGATTCTAATGTTTTATAAGACTGCACAAAATAAGAGTCTGAAATACCATTTTATATAATATATTCTAACTGTATTTTTTCAGTAAACATTCAACCCTCTTGCACAAACCCTCTCACCCCCCCTTCTGCATTATAAAGCACATCACGTTCATGCTATTTTAACTAATAATCTTCTTATGAAGACAGAATGAGCGAGATAATACACACCATTGTGAAAACGAATCTTTGGGGGGGTGGGGGTTACTGATTATGTGGTGGAGCAAGCTGTGTGTCTGTTTGGCTTTAATTAGAGTATTAGCAGGATGCCGAGCCATGCTTTTCATCAGTGGACCAAAGGAGGGAGAAGTTTCACAATGAGACACCCCGCAGAGCTAGTTTATCACCGATGTTGATAAGACTAATCTGCTTCATGAATGTTCAGATATGATATTCACTGAAAGTCGTATAATAATTAACATGTTGCTTTTGAATATCTTTCTTAGAAGACTTTATTAAGCTGCAAGATAGATAATTATTTTTCTGCTAGTGGTTAGGGGTATGTGGTCTGTTCATTCTTGGCTGCTCATTTACTGGCTGTCATTTAAGTTCAACATGACCCTTGTGTCTGGTTTTGCAAAAGATTCATTATTATTAGTAATAGTATTAATAAAGGACAAGTTTATTATTTCCTATAATTTATGTATCATTTGCAGCTGATCTGAGCATCTTGACATGTAACACGCTGGTTCTTGCTTATATTGGAGACGCACTTAAACCCACATGGAGGACTTTTCCCTGCAGCAGGAAATATTCATTTAGACAGGTCATGAGTGTGAAGTTTCTCACTGTGAGTGACTCAGTGTGAACACACACAGACATTTCCTCAAACTACCAGAACCACCCGTAGTAAGCACTGGTTGCTGCTAGTGTTCTTTCATGTATTCATTTATCTAAATCTGTTTCAGCAATATCCACACACTAAGCAGTATATAGTATAATTTTTATAGGAAGAGACAAGATATTAAGTCATTTTTCTCTCTTCATAATCATCTCTCAGTCCAAAAAAAGTCCAGTCTAATAATCACCTTTCCTACATTTTTTATGTCGACCATGTATAAGTTCTTGTAACAATGTGACTTAATATAGACTGTTGTAATCCATTCAACCGTAAAGCCTAATGATCCATTTTGCTCCAGAAACACATTTATAATCACGTGTAGTACAGAACACAGCAATCATGTGTTCAGCTTAGTAGAAGCAGCCGACAAACTAGAATTACCGCCTTGCTGTTGTGTGCCTCCACCAACCAGTCAAGTTGCAGTGTGCATGAAGACAAGTGAAGGTAATATTATTATGACATTATTTTTGGCAATCTTGTGAATTATTATGGTGCTAGACGCCACCTAATAATAAAACACTGATGACCTATGGGCTCTTTTTTTACAGGACAGTCCCCTTGAAATGATTCACCTCATAAATCATGACACATCTCACCCCTACAAGATGCCGCTTGTAGTGATAAAAGTGTTAGTATCATCATCTGTGATTCTGACTCTGGTATTACTTGGTGTTGGATCAGAACCAAACTTTGTGGTCTGTCTATTGCAGATATTAAGCATTGTAACTTCTCCAATAGCCCTCTGTCAGATGGACTTGCTTGCACAACCCACTTTACCCACTTTACCCACTTTTAACCCACTTTTTTCTAATATACCGACCACAAATAGGCACATGACAGTGAAGGAAAAGCCCACATGATGCAGTTAAATCAATATTTTCCTCTAGTGCAACAGGGAGAAGCATTTGATGAATTATATGTGTTAAATATTTATAGCTAATAGAGCCTTACAGGAGTGGTTTAACAGTCTGTCAGGCCTTACCATAAGTCTGTGGGCAATACACACAAAGAAATGGTTGTGATTAAAACACATTCAGGTATTTCAGAAATTACCTTCATACAAACAGCACTTAGAGGAGATCTGTATTTTTCAGTGTCTAATAATAGCAGTGGACTGTTCAAACAACTAGTTTATTAAAATGGTCATCTTGCGGTCACAGCCTCCAGGTTTGAACTGTGACCTTGTCCTCTCAACTCATCTATCAGCACCATCATTAACACAGCTTCACCCCTGCACTACCCCAAACCTCCTGCCCGGGCTCTCTGTTAATAAAGCTGGGAGAAATAGTTGTTTAGTGGTCATTTAAAAATTAATTTTATGCAAGTGAAAGCATTAGCGCTTTCTTGTTACATACTATTCTCACAGCATTATAATTCTCCATTCCTCCAAAGGGCAGCTGTTAAAGAAGAAACTCTGGAGGGTAAAATGAAAAGAATTAAACACAACTTTTTAGTCTTTCATTTAAGCCTGTCTTTCAGCACTTTCATTGCCCCTGTACCCCCAAAAGCCTGTAGCTATAATTATCTATCTAGCGCGCTGTGAATGGGGAGCAGCCTTAGGTTTCCAGATTAATTACCTTTGCGTGAACTTCACTGCTGGTGTTACTGCATGAATAAAGCTGTCGGACACACTACACCTGACGGCTGGGAGAGGGGAGGCTCACACTGTGGAGCTGGACTTATCTCAGAGGGTTAGACAAGCCATGGGAGATTACGGGTGCTAAATGATGAGGAACAGAGTCTGATGACATAGAAGTTTGTAGCTTTTTTCCCACATGATAAAAAAAAAAAGTCACACAGAAAAAATGGGGATAGTTGGTTTCACGACTTGCTGTTAAGTCGGTTTTCTAATTAAGTTTGACTTCTTAATGAACATCATGCTTTTAACAACGGATTAAATAGTGAGTCAGAGTTTCACTAGATCCCTTCTATTTTTGATTGTGTATTTATAGAATGGCCTATTCTAGATGATCTCTGACATTTTCTTTAATCTTGTTACTTCTAAACATCAGGAGCTAACATATAGAGCCATGTATTATGTCCACAATTTTGTCCTTCTTCACCCTTTATCCTGGTCTCGTGTTCAGAAAGAAATCCCCCCAGGGACGGTCCCAGGAATCTTCTTTTAGCTTAACCAATTTTAAGGGACTTAACGGGGAATTCCTTCATTAGCTTGTCACAAGTAAATCTAGCATGAATCATGGATGAATACCTGCTATGACCAAAGATAGATAACAAGACTATTAAAAGCCCATTATATGTATATATTTAATTCAAGGGGGTATCATTCACTGGTTGTGGTATCAAAGCTTGAACATTAGCTGGAGCCATGAGTCTTAAAACTGGAAATCTACCAACCAGCCGGTTAGAGAAAAGAAAAGGAGGAAACAGAAACATCTTAAGCCTGAATACACTGTGAAAAAAAGACTTCCTTTATGCCTTTATGATGACTGACCGTGACAGACTCAGCAGAGAATGGTGATCTCTGTTCTTTTGCCTTAAGTTCAGTTCAAAACTTGGCTCATGCACTGTTAATAAGGTTAAAAGCTTATCTGTTGTCTATTTTGTGTTAGTTTGTGCTACTGAATTGGTCAGTGTAGTCAGTTCAGTTTGTAAATTCTGTGGTAAAGATTTGTCCATTACAGTACTGAACACCTCCGATTATACGCCCTGTTGTCCTAACTGTGAACTAGGCTATTGTTCTCTTCGCAAGCGCAAAATGGAGAAAACAAACAAGCTGTGCTGAACAGATAAACATGCCACAGGAACATTTAAAAGTATGTGTGGAAGCATTTAGGATTTGACATGATCGATGGAAAATTTGTGAAAAGGTAATGCTGTTTGCTAGCCTTGTAAAATAGTAGTCTGACATTAGCATTAGCTTGTGACTAAGTGAAGTGACTATTTCAGTTTCAAAATGTTTCAGTTTCAGTTAGCATTAGCTCTTTTGCTGCTGTTCAGTTTTGTCACCTGCTGACTATTAGAACCCGGATTAAGGACTCAAAGATACTATTCATAATGACATCACTGCATTTGTGAAGTTCATAAGTTACAAGTTATAATGTCATAATTAAGAAACCTTATTATGATTCATTATTTTCAGAACTGCTGAGTTTTTGTGTGCATGTGTGTATGTGAGTGTGTGTGTCTGGCCATTATCCTTTGTGTTACTGATGCGAGTTGAAAGTTCAGCTTGAATGCAGTGTGAGAACGCCTCAGGCTGGTCTCTAGGGAATCCAACAACCATCATGGGTCACGACTCTGTCTAATGCTGTGACACATTAGCAGGTAATTACAGACCACTCTGCAGCTGTACGCAACATGCCTGTGCATGCAGACACAAACACACAATCACAATGGTATTCATTCTACTGGCCATGAATATTGTGTAAATAACATTTTATACCTGCGTGTGTTCTGATCCAAAAATGCACTGTATCTGTCAAAAACATGCACACAATCACAATTTTGTGGACATTTTTCTTCTTTAAATGAGATACATTCTTTGTGGTGCACATTTAATGAAGGTCTTGGATAGGAAAGGTAAGAGGAGAAGTGTTGTTTGATATTGCCTTCAAGTTGCACATTCAGTTCTTATCATGTTTGGCTTTGTCTGCCAAACCAGCGTGGGATTATTCACCACACCATATGAGTGTATTTTGTGTGCTGCATTGGTTTCCTTTGCCTGCCTTTTTTTTACTATTTTAAAAACAGTATGAAATCTAGAGGAAGCTTAGAGCAGGCAAAATGACAGGGATCAATGAGTCTGTTTATCTAGTTAAAGATAAAACTGTCATCAAACATATCATTTTTCAATTTATAGTAAACAGAGTTATCATTTTTTTCTCACTTTATCCACAGACATATTGCGACATACTCACAGGGTTTGGATCAGCATACTGTAGATCCACAATACAGACAAAAGTGAGTCAGAGGAGTCATAGGAAGTCATCACCTCAATCTGGGCCCAGTCTGCGAACAACAGCATCAGAGAACTCATTGTATGTCTCTTTCCTACAGAGGAAACAACTGTCAGTAGTTATTCACTGTATTTTAACCTCATCTCTCAACACAACGCCACGGGGCAATAACAAACGAGGGTAGGATGACTAACAATGGTACTGAAAGCAGATTCACATCTGCACCGTTTCCTACCTGAACTTTATTGTAGTGGAAGTATAAACGACAGCACTGTGATGGACCAGTGACCCCCGTGCATGCTGACAACCTCTGTGACCCTGAACAGGATACGCATTTATGAAAACCGGATGAATAGATGAGAACTAAACTAAAAGTTACAATTGGATTCTCACATTGGAACGGAAAAAATCCAATATTTCACACTGGATAATGCATGCTCATGCAGCTGCTGCAATCTTAATCCACTTGACACTTACACATGCCCCAGTGCCATTTGATCGATCATTAAAGATATTGTATCCTAGCTAATGTAGTTACATGAAGAGGTCAAATGGTCATTGTCACTGACATCTAGATAGTGCTGGCCAGTGTTGGCCCAAAATGAATAAAGCAATCTTTTCTACAGGTGTTTTTGTTATAAATTGAGTTTATACTGGTCCATACTACTTGCAGGAAATAGCCATATCCACGTTCTCTAAAGACCGACACTGAAAAAAGCTTTCGTCTTTGCCTTTTGTATGTTACCGAACAAACTGCCAGCCATATAAATGAAATGAATGACAACCTTAAATAGTGTTACAAACTCACCTGAGTACAGTGTTACAAACTTTAGCTTTAAGCAGTGCAGGTGTTGACTGACTGACTGACACATATTTTACCCTCAGGGTTTATCATGTGTACACACTGCTGAGACTGTCCATTACTACAAATTTGCACAAACCTGCATACTCAGCTGCTCCTGATGCCAGCTCTCATATGACCTACCTGCCCTTGGCACTTCCCATGCCTGGCAAACTCAGTTTCATTCATGTACCTAAGTCAGACAAAGATGGTAGACTCAGTGCTTGTTGGCCTCTGGATATTATGTCTGATTCCTACTACCTGTGGACTTTGGCGAGTCTCACCATTGCTATTTGGTTAAGTTATGCAAGTGAGTGAGTGTTAAATAGTTTTACAACATACATGGGAGCTGGTCAAGTTGTATTTATTTACTGGCAAAGCACACAGACCGCATCAGCAGTTAAATGAAGTAAAACACTTGGTATACACCTGGTATACACAGAGAGAAAAAACACTTGAACATCCCAACACTAGTCCTAGCATACACTTATGTCATTCATACAGCCTCCCTACCTGAGCTTCAGAGATATTTAATATTCTTTGTTGACCCCAAAGCTAATAACCGTGATGCCAGATCATAGCATAAGGTAGTTTAAAAAGTTATCCACACCAACACTGAATTGTGAAAAACTGGTGTCTGTTAACAGATTACTGCTTTACTGATCTTCAATCTGATCTAGTGCCATTTTCTTCAGTATATTTCATAGTCTTCATTTCAACCATCTTCTGGTCAGCAGGGGGTTTTATTTTGCCTTGAGTAATAATGATATATCATACCATCAACAGATTGTCACTGACTTGAAGTGGAGGTAGCAGTGGCTAGGGGCAGCTAAAGCTTCATTCATATTTTGATATTAACACTGGGTCAAATCACTACATCTAATATGGGAGGGACTACTTGTATTGATGGTATGAAATCCACACAGAATTATATCCCAACTAGTCAGGTCCACTCATGCTATGGAGCATTTTAGCATCTATTAGCTCAATGTTTTGGTTTTATGGTCCCCCAGCTTTACTCACCACTCTTATCAACCTTCTTCCAGATGCAGTGGGCAGCTGAGGATTTTGCTTCTAAAGAACAAAGTGTATCCTTCCTGGGCTGGTGGAGAACAAAAACAGATTAAAAAGATGAAGTGTATCAAACAGCATAAATCAAACATCAGATGTTCCTCTGTCTCTGGCAGAGGAAGATAATGTCCCCACTTCTAAACTGGATTAGCTGTTTTTCCTACAAAAAGTGAACACAACAGCAGACACAACAGTGGCCACACAGGCGGCCTTTCGGAGATCTTGAACACAACTACATTACTACTGGAATAAAGTGCAACACAACTCAGTTAGGAGGCAGAGACACTAATTCCTAATTCCTCTAAGGGACTTTAAGCTTGACCTACTGATATTTTGTGTAACTGATTTGTCTTGTGATCTTCGTAAAAAAAAAAAAAGTTAAAAGTTAAATAATTACATTTTATTAAGTATATTACCCTGCAAACATTAAGTAACCTACATAAAGGTCATACTCAGAACTGACCTTTTCAATGCTCTCTATATGAGGGAAGAAAAAAACAGCAGAAGGCTGTCTGATATTTCCCCCTAGTTTGAAAAGCTCTCTGACATCTCCTCTGTCAATAAACAATCAAGTCAGCAGATCTTTTCTCCCTGTCACACATTAATATGAACTGTAACACTGAGGTTTCTTTTTATCTGGCCACAAAATGTGTCACAAGAGTAACAGCTTTGCCTGCGGTGTAAATCCGCCCTGACAGGACTGCTGAGATAGCTCTGCGTCCACGGCAACGCTCAGAGAACTGCCTGCCTCGCCGTCCACACAGCAACAAAGCTCACACAGTGGGCCTCAACCAATCAGGATGCTCCAAAGGTGACAGGCCCGGGCCAGGTCTTCCTTTGCTCTCTGTCGCTATGGCTGCTGTGGTTTTTGTTCTCCTGAGAGAAAAACCTGGAGATAGATGGAGAGACTGAGTGACAGAGAGATGGAGAGAGAGAAAAAAACATTTCTCCCATTCACAGGACTCCTGTAAAACTCCTATAGTGTGAAAATTCAATATAATACACTCACATTTTCAATATACACATGTGCAGTTAAATCTGTAGTAGTTGGCTCTATGTTGGCTTGAACAAATGTGAAAGTGACGTGTGAGGATGACGCGTGGATATATGTGTGATTTTCTGTGGGTGGCACACATCTATTGAGTTTGCACCTTTCTTATTTTGAGGTTTTCACATGCATATCTTTTTCTGTATTTGCATTTACATGTCTGTCTGCCTGTCTGCATTTGTCTAGACACTAGTGCCACCATTGTGGGATATGATAATTCGATGGTGAAATCATTATCATGTTAGTCTGCTAATGTGTTGACACATATCATCTGAAAGATGATAAAATCAACCTGTATGGCTTTGCACACTGTCTTACTAATACAGATACACAAACTTTCCAGAGCTCCCATCCAACTTTAACTTTATGCCTGTAGCAATTGCAAGCCAATTAACTAACAAAAATTTGCAGTGGGGGCAGTGAGATCTATGTGTTCAACTGGTTCACACCATTTACTTCCAAAAGAGAATATGATTATATCAAATTATAATAAACCAACTATGAGCTACTACACGTGCATTTTTAGTTCTTTTTAACAGACTCTTTACAAACTCCCATTACTTGCACATAGAGGATCTTTCAGGTTCAAACAGTGCAGTGCCGGTGTACTTACATAATGAATTTTAGCAAGAGGCACTGAAGTCAATCTTGGACGAGAGCCTAACAGTGACTACATCTCAGTAAGGCTTACACATAGTAAAAGAAGACAGCAGATTTCCTAAATGCAAATCTTATTGTATCTTTTTGAACTCCCTATAAAAGTAATTTGACCAGTTAAGGCTGTGCTCATCAATGCACTCAGCTCACTAAACCTCCACTTGTGCTGTTTTTGAGGGCTGGGTCTGAGACTAATTGTTCACCAAGTAGTTCTCCACAGTGTGCTGAGGTAGATAAGGTCTGTGAGCAGTGAAATATCTTTGAAAAGAGACAGCCAGTCACGATGTATTTATTGTGTGTGTATCCTGAGGTGACCTCTATTCTCTCTCGGTGTGTGTATTATTGCTGGAGCCTGTTGGAGTCCATCTGGGTGTTTGGATTTGGTCGCTTCGATCCATGCCAAGAACAATACTCCTTCCTCTTGTGGCCTGGCTATTCTGCTGGCACTGCTTCACTACTTCACTCTCACTTTGAGTCTTGGCACCACACCCTGACCAATTAAGGGATACTGTCAAAAAATCTACAGCCACTTCAGAGTGGATAACCTTTGGTTCTGATAATTAAACATTTTATTCCTTTGTTTGGTTCAGCCCGATCCATGGAGAGAACTGGTGTTAATGAAGCCATTTAGATAGTTAGTTGTAAAATTACAAAAATTACTCAAATTCTCACCCTTTTCTTGCCAAAGCTGACTTGTTGACTCATCATCATTTGTGAATGGATCTGACAGAACAAAAAGTGAGAGGAATACTCTTTCCTGTCATGAAAGGATTTTTAAAGGTTAAAGGATTGAAAACAGACAAGGGTGTGACACTGAAAACACAGGTCAGGTGGTGGATGAGTTCAGGCACCCAGCCTTAAGCTCCGGAGATCAAAGGCAACAAGGCCTACCATAACCTTAACCTTTTCTAAAGCTGATTTAGTTGCCTTACCAATTAGTTCACCTTTTCATCTAACAAACCAACAACTGGATGTCCAACTGACTGTTGAGAATCCTCTCTGAACAACTACTACCTATAATAGTAGGTAGTACATGTCACCAGGTCTGGCTCCAGAAGGGGACTCTGGTTTCTCAGGTTCAGGTGAGGTGACACTATTCCAAATGTGGCGGTTCATGTGCGGGATTCTGTAAATCACTCTTAGTCTAGCCACTCCCCTGGGATCAGTTTGCCTTGGGATAACCTACAACACAGCTCCCAGGATCACCAGGACACAGAAACCCCTCCACCATGTTCAAGTGGTGACTTTTGGAGGAGCATCTCCAAATCTGAGGCCATGGTTCTCTGCCAGAAAATGGTGGATTGCTCTCTTTGGATTGGGACATAATTGCTGCCCCAAGTGAAGGAGTTTAAGTATCTCATGGTCTTGTTCACAGGGGAGGGTACGATGGGAAGGAAGACTGACAAGCAGCTTGGGGTAGCATTAGCTGTAAAGTGAGCATTGTACTGGAGCTGAGTCTGGAGGTGAACTCTTGATTTACCAACTGATGCACATTCCAACCCTAACCTATGGTCATGAATAGTAGGGGCTGACAGAATGACATTGCAGATACAAGCAGCTGAAATGAGTTTCCTCTGCAGGGTAGCTGGGCTCAGCCTTAAAGATAGGGTGAGGAGCTGTGTTGTCCAGAGGGAGCTCAGAGTAGAGCTGCTGCTCCTTCGCGTCGAAAGAAGTCAGTTGAGGCGGTGCGGGCATCTGATTAGGATGCCTCCTGGGCACCTCCCATTAGAGGTTTTCCAGGCAAATCCAAGTGGTAGGAGACCCGAGGGTAGAGCCAGAACATGCTGGAGTGATTATATATCTCATCTGGCCTAGGAATGCCTTGGGATCCCCCAGAAGGAGCTGGAAAGTGTTGCTGGGGAAAAGGATGTCTGGGTTGCCTTGCTTAACCTGCAAAGAGGTCACACTTGTCTACCTCTGTCTGAAATCAAGGACCTATTATCTGAAAAATTACCATGAATTACAATCATAAATCTGTCATCTTTGAACCACACATTAAAGTATGGAAAGCTGGACAATTCACATTATGGTAACATAATCCATTCATGATGGAGGAACTACCTTGCTCTGTAATATTTCAGACTGTCCATATATATGCTTAAATATGCATGACCATGCATGGCCACACAAAGCTGACTACACAATAGGCTACCACTCTTTAAAAACACTCACTGAGTGACCTTACACTCAGACACTTTGAGCCAATGAGAAAAATTTCACACCATCAAGTGTCGGTTTACATGAAAGCCTCTTATAATTTCTCTGGTGTTCCTTGAAATCACATGTCACTGCTGAGATGTAAACAGTTCACTTGAATAGTGTGGTGGGTCACATGCACCCATGCTCAGTTTGATGATAGACATCTCTAAATCCACCATCCAAGTTCAGACAGTGTGGGTGACGTGTGAGACGTGGTGTACCAAACCATGTCAGTTGTCCTCTTGTGAAGCCACAAAGACATCACTTACCACCAAACAGAAGTTGCACAACTGTAAGGGTTCATCAAAAATGGCATACTGCCTTGCAAAATAACACATAATTGTGTACTGACATTAAAGAGTGCAGGAAGCCCTCGTCTAAACAAACTCACCAAAAACTAACTCAATTGTTTGTGTGGTGCCAACTATGTTAATACAAAACAATACCTTTTCTTTTTGGCCTTTCCTGGTGGCAAACATTCCCTAAATTCAGTCACGACATTTTTGAAGATATGTGCTTCATCATTAAATTAGTTCAGCTAAAAATACTCTCAGTTGATTAGACTATAATTCGTGCTGATCTTTGACACATAGAGCTATGGCACATTTGGCAAGTCAGGTGCTCCACTGGTCTGTAAATTTAGCTCACTGCCCTCAGCTGGCAAATCATCTCTTCACTCAGCTGAGACAGACTAACAAAACATCACAGCGCTGCGCCCTCCGAGTTTTCCCACGACCGTCTGTCCTCAACAGTTGGCCCTGACAGTTAGTGAGACAGGTGCACATCTTTCACTATGCAGTGCATTTGGTGTCAGTGCTGCTCCACTGTAATGACCTTGACTCATAAGTGAGCAGGGAGCACCTCTCTGTTTGCATTTACTTTAAACTGACTTGTGTTTACCTTGTAAAATTAGGTACACAAGTCTATTTGGACAGTGGCTGCATGTATAGGTGCTCACTCACTGTTATTGTGTGTTTTGTCTGCATCTTCAGTTTTGCTCAGAGGGATAAATGAGGGTTATTACGTCCTGTATGTACTGTAACTCTAAAGATGAATGAGGTTAGGTGTGACTTTATGTTCAGATACTTGCAGCTGAAATGTATTACAGACCACCATTCAAATCATTAACCATCACTGACTGCCACTGGAGAAAAACAAGATAAAACCAAACAAAAGAATTTGGCACTGGTTGCTATGCAGAGCTCAGATGCTTTGACTTACTGTACTGCTTGAGTCCAGAAAATAAAACCTTGTCCTTCAGTATTTTACAATGTTGTGTTGCAGGTGTGCGACTAGATAATTAAAATGAAATTCAGTCATGGTTGAACACCAGTTTACGGTGTGTTTCAGCCTCAATTGTCTACACATAAGGTGAGAGGATACTGTGTATATGCACATTGGAAACAAGCCATTTGGCATCAGCAGGTCTGTTAGACCAGAGGGCAAATATTTTAACAACACAAATAGAAAATGTACCAAATGGAGCAAACATAAGAGTCTCTATTGCCCCATCAGAACAAACTTTACTATACAACAAACTCTCAAACACATCTTCACCTTGGCAGTGCATGCACTATTGAAGACAGTGAAGCTCCTCCACTGGGAAGGAATGTAGCTTCAGCCCCATCCCATCCCATCCCAAACCTCCTGCTCGACCTGCCCTCCAACTGAAAGTTTTGACCTTGTTGTTCAAATTTCTGACTTTTTGACCTTAGCTGAAGTTTGCCTTGACCCCTGCACATTTGCACAATGCCCCTGGCTCGGACCAGATCGCATGCCACAAATACCTGGAGCGTGGGTTTACGTATGGAGTAAGGCGTGCCAGCAGCGCACACATGAGCAGAGAAGCAGCTGCTGTATAAAGCTGCTTGTTATGAGCCTGTGATACTTTCACATACCAAACTATCAGTGAGTGTGGATGTGAGAAGTGCTCAGGGGAATGACACAGATATGGGTGTAACTGATGTGTGAATATGTTTTGTGTGTGTGCTAGTTTGTGTGGTCATGATGCAAAAACTGTAGTTGAGTGTAAGCAATGTGCTGTGCATGAGATTCTTACTAAGATATGCATCACATGTGCACAAGGGGCATGTCAGTTCATGTATCACTATGCTATTTACTTACTTTACTTAGCTTTTAAAACGTCGCTGACACAACTCACACTAGCTCTCAACTGTTTAGAAGTTGTGTAACTGTAGCAGATAATGTTGTGCGCATACCACTGTACCAGTAAAACTGGGAGTTGATGAGATTGTCTTATAAGTGTGTGTGTCTGTACATGTTTGTACAATACATGCTGCTCCACATGCTCCAGCAACTTAAGGTGGGGGTAGGGTCTGTGTAACATTAGCCGACAACGCCGCAGGAGACACTGTGTCTTAATGAGGCAAGCGGTGCAGGAGGAGAATGACAGTGATACCAGCAGTGTGGGGCCGTCTCGGACCACTTCAGCCCTCAGTCTGAAAGGAAGCCTGTAAGAAAACAATAAGGGATGTTTCCTTGCCACACAGACCATTATAATGTGGGCCATGATAAGAGCGATAACAACCTCCCTGCCATGCTGTGCTATTCTGGGAGGAGTGGGCTCTGGAAAAACAGGATATCCCCCTTTGTTTTGGTTGGTGCTAGTTGTTTTCAGTGTATGTGTATGTGCAAAATGTTTAATCTTTTTCATCTGTCTCACCAACACTATGTTTTTTTTTTCTTGTATCAGCGGTTTTAGTGATAGTGATGGGCTGTGTCAAATGTGCCACATATTCTACCACACATTTTTTTCGTCCCTGTCTTGTCTGTTGGTATGTGGGTCAGAGGGTTATAGGGGTCAAACATGGGGTTACAGCTGGTGCTCTCAATGTTTACACAGTAATATCTCCTAACAGTCTTATGAAAACTATGAAACCATAGTATTGTAAGTAAATAAACAAATCTTTATCCAAATTGCACCCTCTAAGAACAAATTTTAGCCTTACAAACAGAGGAAATAAATTAGGATACAGTATTAACTTAGATGCAAGCCAAATATAAGGTGAATTTTGACAGCAAGTGCTAGGTCAAGAAAATCAAATGACTGGGGTGCTGCACTGTGAGACTTCCTTTTTTATGCAACATACAAGATGCTATCAGTTATCTAGGGAAGTTTGTGTTATTTTCTTGTTTGCTGGTGGGACTAACAAACAAGGTGCTAGATTTGCTGTAATTTTTACAATTTCATTTTTAATTTCAAGGAAATTCTCACACCTGGTTGCATAATCTCTCAGCAACTATGGTATATGGGTCAGTTTGTAGAAATTCTCCCTAGTGTAACTTTTTCATGGCAACCACCAGGACCAAGTTAGCTGTTTCCAGCTGCTTTCAGTCCTTATGCTAAGCTAAGCTAACCATCGTTGGCCTCTAGTTTCAGACTGCAGAAATAAACTATTAGTTTAAATACACCTGAAACTCAAATTTAATGGTAACTAGGCAATGAAACGTGCTATGTTTACGTTTTAGCTATCGCTTCATAGTCAGCCTTTGCATTAACATCTGTTTACGTACCGAGGGCTTCAGCCATTGTAGCGTTTGTAAGACAAGAGGTTATTACGTCCTCTTCGTAGCGCTACTTCTTCACCCTCTCACGTTGGTATAAGGCAAACTGGACGCTACAGAAACCCACTGTCGTAAAGTTGTTTAGCAGACGTGACGGACGGGGCTAGCTGGTTAGCATGCCAATGTCAGTAGAGGAAAAGAAGTGATAGCAACAGAAGCTAAACAACAGTTAACTTTGCCATCGTTTTCCACCGCTACAGCTCTTGGCGAGTACAGGAATGAAGTTTGGTGCTGTGCTCTCAATATTTCTTCTAAACTGGTAAGTAAACAGCTGATAATAGTGACGTTGGCTATGTAGCAATAGCCAAAACTTACATATAGCATAATTGGATATAGAAATACTTGAACTACTTTATCTCATGGTACTTATATGCAAGTATGCTTTTGAGGATGGTGTCTAAATTACTTGCTGATTATCTCTCATTTTGTGATGATGCATTATTACCTGTATCCTAAAACTGAATGATGTTGACTTTAGTTGAGTAAGAGGAGTTTGTTATAGTTTTTCAAGGGTGAAGTCTTTAACATACTTTTTTCATAAGGCAGACAGACCAAACAGTCATTGCATCACAATGTTCCCCCACAATATTACAAACCACATCAGTTATTCAGTTTCAGCCTATTTTGAGGTTTTTTTTTTATTTCTGTAATGTGTCATTATGTGTTTTTATCTTCATGGCATATTCCTCCTCTTATTTTTTGCTCTTCTCTCCATAACTTGCCTCGTCCCTCCTCCTTTGTCTCTCTGTGCAAGAGTGGAGTTATCTGTCAAAAGGTTGGGGGGTGGGGGGGTGAGGTTGGGGGTGCTCCACCCTCGGCGCGCTGCACGTATCCATCCCACTCTCTTTAACATACACTGGCAGCTCTGGAAGGATTTGTTTGTCTGCGCTCCCTCTGTCCCTCTCCCCTCCATCTCTGATCTCATCTTACAGTGTCTCTGTGTTTTACTGTCAGCTTTGTAACAAAGATATATTCCCAGCTGAAACTTTGGCATGGACAGGGAGATACAGCTGGTGCCCCCCACATCCCCAAGTGTTTCCCCTGTTTCTTTCAGCTGACACAGAAATTATAACCTGCCTCGTTATGTGAGCTGCAGCATCACAGTTTAAGTGCTTTTTAAATGTGAATCATGGACATAGTTTGGCGACAGTCTGTAAGTAAGCTGTTTATACATTTAGCACCATAGCTTTGCAGGATTTGACAGCAGCTCCCTCTTGGTTCTCATATTTTTTCACTGTATAGATAGAGAAGATCATGTTATCCAAACAAACTCTGTTCTCTACATACTTAATGTCTGTAGTTTTATATGATTATACTGTAAATTCTATAAATACTTCAAGAAAGCAGAGTACAAGGACAATCAAATAATGAAAAATGATGACTTTGGCCCAGTTGCTGACACTTAGAACTGAAATACACCCAGGGAGTTGATGTGTCCTGTGATGAACTGCCGGCCTCTCAAAGGTCTTTTCTCACCTCTCAATAAATGTTGACTGGGATAGATTCCAGCCTGCACCACTTAAAGGGAAATTCAGTTATTTGTCAGCCTGGGTTTAATTTTCATGTTTTTGTCCAATATAACTCTTGGTCATTTTAAGGTTACATCTCTACATTGTAGAGATGTGAGAGAAGCTGCAAGAACAAAGGGTCAAGGCCGGGGGCAAAAGCCTCTTACAGCTTTCCAAAAAGTTTTTACAGAAATTATCTTGACAGAAAGTAGTAGAAAGTAGTCCCCTGAAAGTCCATGTAGCTGTTGTATCAAACTACATTGTATTTTAAACAAGTAGCTCCAATTGGAGTTCCCCTTGATTGTACAGTGGCATTAAATGAAAACTGCAAGGTGTGTATGTACCTTTTCAAGTTATTTACACAAAATATACTAAGAAAGCTTTTGGGTGTTGGAAGAGCATGCACATTAAGGCACTGATATGCTCCAATCAAAGTGCTTGTGGTCAAACAGCACCTGACACCTC
Source organism: Lates calcarifer (assembly GCF_001640805.2). Lineage (NCBI taxonomy): Eukaryota > Metazoa > Chordata > Actinopteri > Centropomidae > Lates > Lates calcarifer. The sequence continues at coordinate 12,309,593 of NC_066839.1, forward strand.
ATCCCTCCACACCTGTCTAATGGTGTGTATATTCTGTCCATTTTTGTGTGTACAACATCAGCAACACTATGAATGCCTTTCAGAACAGACAATGCAAAAACGTCTGTTATCCCCATATTTGAGCGATTATCTCCTCACCCTCTGCTCTTTGAGGGCCGGCTTTCACCTCACCTTCAAGTGTGACTGTTCTGAGCTGCTTTTGCTTTCAGACGGGATCAGAAATCACTTCATATGAACTTGTTTATTTTGAGTATCCTGGCTTCTGGGCCTTTTCTGGCTGAAGCAGCTGACATCCTGCTGACTCCCAGCACAAATGAACGGAATGAAAATAATCCACTCATACTGGTCTTAGAGACATTTTAATTTTTATTTGACGTAAGGGCTCAAATGATTTCATTGCTTTACAGACATTTCTTTTATAACAAGTAAGGAAAAGCTTTTTTGAGCTTGTTGGCTGCCACATGACCTGCATCTCCAACTGTTGCTAAGCCAAAATGCTCTCATATCCCAGCACTACTCCTGCTGCAGAGTTTTTTTTTTACTACTTCCCTATGCAGAGAAGCTCAATTAAAAGGAAAAAAAGCTATACACCAGCACAAACAAAGCAGCGAGTGTGCATGACTATAGCAGACCAGAAAAGAGAATCTACTGCTATGCAGTTCACTTCAACAGCCACAGGGTTTCCAATTGGATAACTAGTTTCAGACTCAAAGACAAGTGTTTGACCGATTAAAGTCTTTTTTTGGGAAAGCAGTCAGAGGCTTGTACTGGTTGCCCTGGTCATGCTGGAATCAGTATTATCTAAAAGGTTTGTGCATATAAAATAAGAGCATAAACCTTACATCAACCAATACCAGAATTTCCCCTTAAAACAAATAAGCATGGATGAAAAGTGATATATGAGTGGGCATTCTCACATTTCAGTTTTCGTTTTACTGTTCTCAAGGGCTGAAACCCTTAAGATGCTGTGCTGTGCTATCTGTGTGTTAGCATAGTCTCCATGGACAGTGATGTCACCTCTTCAAGTGTTAAATTAGAGCTGCCTGGAAAGTCCCCTGTGCGTGACTGTCCGAGCTCTAGAAACTGGTTAAGTGAGGTCTCTTATCAAGAAAAGTCATGTTCCCATTTGTGGTCACCTTTTTAATGCAAATAGACTGTGCGCGCACACACACACACATACATAATCACAGTGCTTGCTGCTTCCTTGCAACATAAATAAGTACTTAAATTTGCTTATATATTACTTTGTGTTTCCCACTTCTTTATAAGCCACGGTGTGACCAGAACTGAAACCTGAGTAACCAATGAAATATGGCATAATGTCTCATCATATCTGTGTGTTACAATGCAGAGTTGAGTGTGATCATTAGCAACCACAACACATGCCAAACGGCGCTCTACACAAAAACCTCACTGCCCACAACTTTCAACCAGACGAGGCAGGCTGTGGCATTTGCATTTGCAAATATCCTTTTATGCAGTAAGTCAGTCTGCGAGTGAGGGAACACAGAGGTTGAAAGGTGTGTGTTTTGCTTATGTGACAGTCTCCTGTCACACGATGTGTATTAGGAGTAAAACAAAGCATCAGTATTGTCACGCAGAAGAAGCTGCCTGGTTTTAATCTCTAAAGCCATGATTATGTTGCTTTTTGAATCTACAGGCTACTGAATTGTGTTGTTTCACTAACTGTGTGTGTGTGTGTGTGTGTGTGTGTGTGTGCCCCAGCAGCTGGATGTCATTACTCATGTTTGCGTGTGCTCTGCTCAGCTCCCCTTTTGGCCTTTTGTAAGTGTCTGTGGAGCCAAAGGCTGTTTCCCTATGCACTGCTGAGCAACCAGAAGTTTAATGTTCTCCACACAAAATTAAGCCTGTGCCAAAATGGACAAGCTCCCCATCACTCACTGTCCTGACAGCCAGTGTAACTTTTTTCTAATAAGGCCTGCTCACAATGGGAAATGCTTTGGTGAAATTTAGAATTGAAATGAAATCCTTTAAATCTGGAGCTCCATGTTAGTCAGCTGTCAGAGAAGTCACCCAAGGCTTATAAGATGTTACTTTATGAGGAAGATGTTCAGTTTCTGACAACAATGTTTATGACTCCTGGAAACTCTTAATGACTTGAAACCATATTTTCCACTTAAAATTTGTAGCAGTAATCAAGGCACTGATCCAGATAATGCTGCCATGTAGCAATGTTGTAGATTACATCATGAGGCATCCCTGTGTCCTACATATTGATGTGGAAATGCTGGTAGAAGTGTAGTGCAGGTGAACAAAAAGGTCTTTAGGTTGGATCATCCATCCAAGATGGTGCCGCAGATGGCAGCCTTGGTGTGTTGGTGCGCATTGTGTTTTGTTATTTTTGTTAATTCAGAGTAGTGTGGAAGTACTGGTTGCTCTTTCACTAGAGAAGAGCTCATGGACATCAGGGCCACTACCCCTGCGGATTTATTACCCACTTTCATCGCTACATCTGTGGAATTACTGGACACTGTGAAACGCCGGAGGAGAGGGAAACGTGCCGGTACGCTTGTGCGTCTCCACCAACGCGAACATTACGCACCGTTACCTCGAATATTTCTCTCCAACATGAGGTCACTCAGCAACAAAGTAGATGAACTCCAGCTGCTAGTGGGGAAAAACAGAGACTTTTCTTCATCTTCCGTTTTGTGTTTCATTGAAACTTGGCTGTGTGGATTGATACCGTACTCTGCCCTGCAGCTAGCAGGCTTTCAACTCTTCAGAGCAGATCGCAATGCCGTACGCAGTGATTCAACAACACTGTTCTACTGATCTGGAGTCTTTTTTCATAAACTGTAAACCCTGCTACTCCTCCCGTGAGTTTGCTTCATTCATACTGATTGGTGTTTACATCCCACCGCAGGCCAACGTGCAGGAGGCGCAGCGCATGCTTGCCAACCAGATTCTATGTGTGGAGTGGACAAACCCGGACTTAGTTATTGTCCTTGGTGACTTTAACAAAGGCAACCTCACCCATGAACTCCAGAAATATAGACCGTTTATTAAATGCCCGACCAGAGAGGAGAACATTCTGGATCACTTACACCACGGTAAGCAATGCTTATCACGCCGTCCCCTGCGCTGCACTGGGCCACTCTGACCACGTCATGGTTCACCTGAATCCTGCATACGGGCAGAAATTAAAGCTCAGCTGATCAGCTGGCTCCAGTGTTCACGGACATCTTTAACACCTCACTGGAGACATGCCATGTGCCAGCCTGCTGCAAGGCCTCCACCATTATCCTTATTCCTAAAAAACCAAGGATCACAGGACTTAATGACTACAGACCTGTCACCCTGACCTCTGTGGTAATGAAGTCATTTGAGCACCTTGTTCTGTCTCACCTCAAAGCCATCACGGACACACTCCTGGACCCCCTGCAGTTCGCCTACAGAGCCAACAGGTCTGTAGAAGATGCACTTATGCCAGGATCCTGTTTGTGGACTTCAGCTATGCCTTCAACACTATCATTCCAGCTCTGCTACAGGACAAGCTCTCCCAGCTGAGCGTGCCTGACTCCATCAAGGCTATGTTCTCTCCCCTCTACTCTTCTCTCTGTACACCAACACCTGCACCTCCAGTCACCTGAAGTTTGCTGACGACACCACCCTCTGTTGGGCTCATCTCTGGTGGGGATGAGCCCGTCTACAGGAGGGAGATTGATCAGCTGGTCATGTGTTGCAGTGAGAACAGCCTGGAGCTCAATGCTGTGAAGACAGTGGAGATAGTTGTAGACTTCAGGAAGAACACAGCTTCACTCTCCCCCATCATCCCAGTCAGAACTGTGGAGTCCTTCTGCTTCCTGGGGACTATCATCACCCAGGACCTCAAATGGGAGCTAAACATCAGTTTAGGCTCAGCAGAGGATGTACTTCCTGCAGCAGTTGAATAAGTTCAACTTGCCAAGGACAATGATGGTACATTCTACACCTCCATCATTGAGTCCATCCTCACCTCCTCCATCACCATCTGGTACACTGCTGCCACTGCCAAGTACAAAGGCAGACTGCAGCGTGTCATCCGGTCTGCTGAGAAGGTGATCGGCTGTAACCTGCCTTCTCTCCAGGACCTGTACACCTCCAGAACCCTGAGGCGGGCAGGAAAGATCATGTCCGATCCCTCCCACCCTGGGTCACAAACTTTTCAGAAGGAACAAGCTTTAGAGCTGAGCTCCTTGAGGTTGTAATGCTAGCTTTAGAGAAAGCTACTCTGTTAGGGAAACAAATTGGACAAATTGGAATTTTGATCTGATGAAGTGCTAGATGAAAAGTGGTGGAATTCTGAAAGTTCATAAGACCATAAATGCCTATAGGAAAGTGTCTTTCCAATAGTTTTTTCACTAAAAAACACAAATGTCAACCTGCTGGTGGCAGTAAAGGAAAAGTCAGAGGATCACCAAACTCAGGGGAATGCCCTGGGGTCCATGAATGTCTGTACCACATTTCATTGAAATCCACTGTATAGTTTGTGAGTTGTTGCTAAAACAGATCAGTAGAGGTTGGCACCAAACCTGGTGCTTTGTAAAGAGTTTTAAACGAGATATTTGTCCAAATACACTTTAATGCTGTTTGATTTGTATTAAGCTCTGAAGCTGTGTTTAATGTCACACTATTTAACTTAAATTAGCTTAGTAAACAATGCTATGCTCTTATTGGATCTGATGATCTAACAATATGGCACAAAAGAGGGAACATTCACCAAACAAACATAAACAATTCCTTGAATATTCAAAAAAACAAAGACCTTGCTGTAAAGAGACGACCTAGACTGTGAAACCTATGTGTGTGAGTGGGTTTGTTATTTCTGTGTGTGTGTGTGTGTGTGAGAAAAAGATCAGAACAACTTTTGCAGCAACATGTGCAGCAATGTGCATAGTGCATGTGGGTTTATTTCAACCATATCTGTATATATTCCTTTGAATACTAATGTCTAAAACCACAACATTATCAACAGCAGTCAGTGTCTGACACGAGGTTGCCATGTCTGTCAGGTTCTGGGAAAGTGTCTGATGGGCGCAGCTATTCACACTCTAAATCAGACATATGACAGCACACCCTCAGCATGAAAGAGATGGCTTCTCATAGATCTTGGTACTCATAGACAGTATCTATGAGAAGATCATGTCTGTTGAAATTTTATGGCAATGGTAAAGGGAGGACCAACAGATACTTATTATAAGTAGGTTAAGCTGTGTTTTATAGTTGTATTCTACAACAACTGAATCATTTAGTCCTTTCTGAAGGTTTGTGTGGTCATGACAAAGAGTCTTATTTTTACAAAACAGGCACACATGTTTGCTTTCTCTATTCTGGCATGGTGCCCAAAAGAAATATTGATTGCAGTTCTCTCAATACAAGTATTTCCCATTTAAAAAAAATGGTGCATCTGTTGCTATCTTGCTGGATTTGTTCTGTGTGTTAAGAAACAAGATATGTATTGGTCATACTGGTCATGACATGATTAAGTCCAATTTAGCATAATGACTGAAAGATTGGCTTAGTGTCTTCTCCAACCGACGACTCAGGCATTTATTAGAGCAATGCTAAACCTTTATGAAGTGGGCAGTGATTAGAAAGTCTGGAACTATGGTAATGGTCAAACATTAAGTCATCACATTTGCTTTTACATGCAGCTTTAAACCTATATTGTTTTTTTTCACCACTTGGGGCCAGTCCAACAAGCTGTAAGCACAACATTGGCACCTTACACAGTTGTCATGGCCAACATGTTAGCAAGCAGTTGCCTTTTTAACCATCAAGTAGATAAAGAGCAAGATTAGAATTCAGTTGTAATCATGTTTCAGGCATCCTGATTGATATAAATTCAATGTTCACTCTCTCTCTCTCTCTCTCTCTCTTTTAGCTCTGTTTTTGGTCTCCACGAACTCATGTGGGAAGTATCTGGCTCTTCAGCTGCTAAATGCTCCATTATGTTCATCAGCCTTTCGCCAACCAACCGTTTATCTCGACCAACCATCTCCTAATATTCACATAATGGTAAGTGGATGGAAACACACATTAATTCAGATTTACTCATGACGATTTTCTGGAAGATTTGGTTTAAAAAATTACCACTAAATTTGGATGGAAACCTAGCTATAATAATTTGTTTCATTGTTAATAGAGAATGATTATATGGTTAGAGCAGCTTTTATACAACTTGAGCTCTGAAGAACTGGTGTTGTCTGTCTCTACTCAACAATAATACAATAATTTTAGCTTTCACGGCAGCTCTGTCACTAACAAGTACTGGTGTAACTAGAAAATAATTTACATGGTTCATTATACAGAGCTCAAGTACTGTAATATGTAGGGCAAATCGTAAACCACATTCTTCAAAGATTAGGTTGCATCACACAGAAATTACATGCTAATGAATTGGTGTCCAAAGAAGGACTGTTGACTTCTTTTAACATAACAGCAATTTTACCATTAGCCTTTTTGATATAACTAGGTTTTCTACACTTTTCCTATTGCCACTTTTCTTCTGGGTTGCTGCCATTGTCTATCTGATATTATGGGTTTCAGCTCAGCTTGACTGTTTAACTACAGTAAAATCCTAGACTACAACAGCAGCAATGTGAATAATGAGAGACATGAGTTTCAAATGGTGGCCTTTCCACCCTCTGAGAGAGACATTAACCACACAGAGAAGCCATCTGGTTATACTGAAAGTATCCAAAAGTGTTATTTACAGAAAGGATAAAATATTCAAATCACAAAGTGGAAAGAGCTGAAAATGCCAAAAGTGACAAAAACACAGAGAACACTGGGATCACTCATTTCTAAATTAAACAAAATTTGATTCCAAAATGTGCTTGAATGCTTTCAAAATATGTCATTACTGCATATCTTATCTAAAAAACACTGTAACACTATGCTGTGATCATGGCTGATGTCCACTTGACTGAGATTTAGAGTTTTCATAGTGACACAGTCCATCACACTCAGTGCTTTTACCATTAAGCAAAACCCATTAAGAGCAAAAATCCAGATGTTGTTTCCTCTGGAGGTGGGCCAAACTACTGTGTCTCCTCTGAAACAAACCAGAGCCCATGATGTGCTATATGACTGTCAACATCAGGGCCAGTGGCTGGACCAGTGTGACTTACAGTGAATGACTCTGACTCCTGGAGATCATAACAAGGATATTTTCTCAGCAATGCGGCCTCTTTCGGTAAAAGTCTCACACGGTGCGACGTATCAGCTGCGGCCTATTGAAACAGCTGAAGCTAATACTAATGTGTCAGGTTTTATGCTGCAGTTGGGCTGTCTAAATCTCAGACATTACTTGACTACCAGTATTATTAACACGCTCATCAAAGTCAGCCTAAATGAAATGAACTTTGTTTTAATTCTATGGTGTTGCTATTCTTCCAATGCAGTCAGAAACATGCAATCGGAAATGGTGGGTTGCTCTCAAAAGTCACATCAAAGGGAACAAAAAGGTATAAAAAAACTATAAATAGTAGAAGCTTAAGCTTGGAACAGACTTAATACTAGAGATGTCACACACAGGTATGGATATAAACAGGCACTTTTTTTAGTTTAGTTAATCAGAGAGAAACATATATTGAAAAGATCAGAATCAGATAAATTGCCTAAAATGACAGTGACCTGAGCCCATGTCAGTTGAGGCTGAAGACAACAGGTCTAAAAATGAAAAATTAATAAAAACAGGGGTTTGGAGGTGAAAGAAGTGAGCTCACCAGACTTCTGTAGCCCATACCTCATCGCTGTTGGAGGTCAAGTTGCATTGTGGGTGATGTAGGCTCCAGGTTTTGACAAGGAAGTTGAAAGCATGGAATAAACGATGGCGATATCTCTGGTTCTGCTGCATTGATTCTGATACCTTTGTGGACTCAATTACCATTAGTCATAAATGCAATGAGCCCAACAAAAGTATGTGTCCCCAGCTTTGGGTAATAAGTTAATTCAGAGTTACTCTGTAATAATAATTTTCAACATTATACCAACACTGAATGCGTCTAAATGCTAAATAAGCTACATGACATCACAATGTTAGTGTCTATGTAACATAATACATGGGAGTGGGATAAGCATATCACAGGTCTGTGTAATTATTCTTCCTTTGCAATCTCAGCTGCATTTTATCAGCCTTCGTCTCCTTTTAAAAGTCTCTGTACTCGGCTAACTTTGTCAGAGGAAGTCCAACGCATGACCATGCTGTCACCATTTCCTTCCCCACCTTCACTCAGCGGCAGCCAAGTGGCTTTTTCCTCAGATAGAGAAAGGGCCTCTCAGCTGTAGCTCACGTGCCACTACATGATAAAAGGGCCTCAGGCGGAGGGTTGCATGTGAAGGAGTGTGAACAATAACCCGGCATGGCTACAATGAGAGCCGCTCCATCACCCTTTTTTTCCTTCCCTCCGCTCTCTCTACCCTTTCTCCTGATGGCACCGTAGGACACAGCTGTGGAACAAGACTACATTGTGTTTCGACTTCTGTTGTCAGTTTTAGGCCGTGTAATTAAATGTAACTACTGTGACGTAAAAAACCCACCTGTGCTGGGCTGGCATTGTTTCAAGCCTGTTCAACAAGATCGCTGTGCGGTGCTGTGTTATATTGGCCAAAATTTAAAACGTCAGATATACTCTTATGTATTTCTGGTTCAGCTGGTTAGATCTGTTTCATGACTGAAAAACAACTCTATTATCCTTGTTGATGTCACCCAAAGTTTTTTGGATCTGTGACAACGTCTTTGACTTCTTAGACTGTAAATGGCTTTTCTGACTGATTGAATAGTTTAGATTTAACATCTTGTAGAAGCAGAAGACTATAGTAGTGTGGTTAAGGTGTGTATTCTTTCAATAACAAAAACTCTGAACTTATGCTTTTAACACAGTAGATATTATATGTCTTTACCAGCTTCAATGAATGAAACCTACAATCCCTGCTGTTTTTGCATTTTGGCAGTGGTGTTAGAGGCATTATAAGCTTGCTAGAGCAGGATCATGTAGCACTCATGTCTCTTAGCTTGTCGATTTGAATCGCTGCCATGTCAGAGTGCCAGATCCAGGTCACAGTTTGTTACTCGGGTTGAGGAGGGGGAGTAAAAACCGATGTGAGGGCCATTGTCTGATGGTCTCTGGAGGTGGTGTAGGTTTCTCTCTCGCTGATACTGCTGATTGAGATGGAAAATCAGCATTCGCGGCTCTTAAAGGGTGTTGAAGTGCCTCCTGAAGTCATGAGAAAAGACATGACAAATGGTGGATGAAATGATAGAAAAAGAAGTATCTGGCTGCATAAGTTTTGAGTTTCACTGGATATAACTTTCTCCTATCAGTTTATGTGTTGGCATTAAACACTAAATTACTACTGAGTTGGTTTTGTGTACACAACGCAGGGCCTTTGTGTGGTACGTTAAGGCTAGATAGTGAGACAGAATACATATTGCTTTAGACCGCTAAGACAGATGATAAGACATACACTTATTTTTCCATTGAATTAGAGCTGATTAGCTGATTTTACTGCTTTGTTTTTTTTATATGGGAGTAGCTGACAATCTAGGAAAGGCTCTATGAATAGAATATATCATTAGCAGATCAGATATGACTGTTTGTCTTTCTTACCACATTGTGAATTCTCCAAGGTCACAGTTTTGCCCACAGTGGCCTAGAAATTGTATCCTGCAAATGAATTTATGTAATACTAACTTAATGGTAATGAATGTATCTGCCAAGTCGCAATCAAGTTTCATTGGCTTTCCCTGCAATATGTGCTTATTCAAAACCATATTTATTTAGTATGAAGCATCCAAATTTACAAGCAAATATGATAAAACAAACTGTTTATTATGGTAATGTTTGGGCACTCACAGGACGTGGTAAAGGTGAGGCAAGTCAAAAGGGACTGGAAGCAAGACGCAAACATGTTTACTTTATTAACATTTAACTGAAACCATGATCATTTACTACCAAAGTGCTTTTGTTGCCTGCACCAAACCACAACCAAGACACAGCGTGTGAACCACATGGTCTAAGTCCTGCTATGACTTGCATAGAGTACAAAAGAGAAGCACTTCCTTCACTCAGTAAAATGCTACCACTGAATGCACTTCAAGTAGCAATTGTGTTTCAATCCAAACGTCTAAGATTGACAGCAGAAAGTAAATTGACCACTTATCACTTATTTTACAATTAGAAAATGAGTAATCTGCTCTCAGTTACTGTGGAAATCTGTTTATTACTCACTGTACAGGGTCAGACTTGTGTCTCTCAGGAGGAGTTCAAGAGCTGTAGTAGATCAGCAGTGACTGAGGCTGCATGCATTAACTGAAACAGGAAAGTCACAGAGACAACTCATACACAAAACAAAGACACTGTGAAGACACATTTTAATTTGTGAAACTGTCTTGACTGTGTTTTTATGAGGAGTTTTTTTTTTTTTCTCAGAAACCTTGTATCATCTGTAGTAGTGGTCAGTATGTGTGTAATTTGTGATACTTTCCATATGTATGAAAGTCATTTACTCGTCAGACTCTTGAGGTTGTGGGAGTCTGACTTGGTCTTTATATAGTTTTTCCGTGCCATTTCGTGGAGCATTAGGACACACAATTCAATGATCCTCTGGAAGAGAAACACCATAGTAAATATGGCTCTTAAGAAGTCAGACAAATGAGCAGCAAAAAGAAACAGTGAGGACTTCATTGCCTTGGAAATCTGACAGTGATCAGACTATCTGTGTCTGAAAGGCAAACATTAGTGCTCATTTCCTGTAATTTTCTCTCTCAGCGTGCAGATATCACACTGCATTAAAACCTAAGCAACTGCAAAAGAAAGAGGGAGAGACCTTTTTCTCAGCTCCCAAATCAAAAGAAAAAGTGCAGACACACATACAGCCAGGAATAAGTTGGCGAACCCCATGAACTAACCCCCAATTCATTTAAAGAGACAGGGTTCTTCATCATCTATAAATCTGAGCCTCCCATTGAGTGTCTCAGAGTTGAGATACAAGCAGGCACTCATGCTCTCCCTCAAGTGTCCTCATAAACCACATTGTTTCCAGCTTATTCGCCCCTCTCCCTGGAGTTGGGCGATGCCAAAAGTTCCCCTCGCAGGCCTTGTCCTACTGGGCTTGTTTGGGGACATCTGCTGCCATGTCCAAATATTGTTTTTGGCTGAGCCATCGCTGGCTCTGCTATGAGAGAATAGAGCTGGGAACTATTTTTACCTCAGCGGGATAGACTGTGTTAACATACAAAACAATGCCTTTATCCCTAGTCCTTCCAGCTGCAGAACCGGGGCAGTAAAGGATAGAGAGTGAGTGTGAACACACATATCATCCATGGCTTGATGCTTGTGTTCAGGGGGTGAGCTGGTGGTAATAACAGTATGTGTGACCTTTTAACCTCTCTAGTTTTGACTTCTGCTTAGTGAGTCAGAGGCACTTTTTCTTAAAGACCAAGCTGTGGTTTTCAGAGTGTACCATGTTTCATTTGAACAGCATAATATTGAAACTGAGCTTACTATAACATGTCTGCTGAGTTTTAAGTGATGATAATAAGTGTCTGAAATGTGCATGAAGTGGATAAAATATACAGCACACACATCAACAATCCAATACACTCGTCCAGCAAAAAGCAAAAGTACCTCCTTTGTGAAGCTCATAAATTTGATTTTTTGTTGTCTTTTTTGCCATTTTATTTCATTTCATTTCATCATACTGTATTTCAATAGTATGTTCAGTTAATATGGGACCTGTAATTACAGAGCCATAATGTCCCATATGTCATCTACCCAACATTAGGCCCATAGTCTCCCATATGTTTTTTAAGCATGAAGACTAAAATTATTTTACTATTAATGTACTCCTTCCTCAGCCATTGCCACATTCAATCACCCTGCTATATAAACACTGATAAAACACAATTACTTGGCTTGAGTAGAGTTGAGAAGAGTTCCCCAGTTACTCCTACCAGACACTTCAGCTCTCTTCTCTCCACATTCCCACGAGGCCTGAAGTCATATTTCATATCCGTTTCACTGCGCTAAATGCGGAGAGTGTTCAATTCATTTTCTTTTTAAGTTTACAATGGACTTCTTAGGGCCACAGTTAATGCAGGGACCTTAGCTGTTTCAGGGCACTCAGAGGAAATTATACTTGGGCTGAGTAATTGTAATGAAAACACTGGAAGGGAAAGGATCTGTGTTTTGAGGGAAGACATAATGACTGCTTGCATTGTTTGCCCTTCACATCATATTACAGTACTAATAGACCTCTTCTGCCCCAGATGGCAGTGAAGGGGGAGCCATGGTAAGAAATAATAATCAAGTAGTCAATCAATTTAAAAACATAACAGCCACTTAGATACTGATGATGGTAAAGACTGGAAGATGGTGAAAAATTAGACACTAAACCTTAAAACTTTTCTTTGTGTCTATAAGCTGCTTTCTATTCTGGATCGGTTTTGATGTCTCCTTTTTTCATTTTTCTGTTATGTGTGTTAGGCAAAACTTGGAGAAATTGTGCAGTTCACCATCATTCAGTTATGACTTTTCTAAATCAGTGTCGCTGAGTCGATGTGTTTGGATTAATCCATCCAATGTCTTAGAAATGGCACAGGTCCAGAGTGTGTACAAAGATTACAGGTCAAATCCAGGTGACTTATTTGTTGTTACCAGAGTCAGTCATTGCAACATTTGTTGGCTGTTCTACAGCGTGACACTTGATAGTGTTTATATAAAGTCTTGTGATAACTGACTATATGAAGAAAGTTTACCTTGCACATCAGGTGTAGCTCTGCAAACTACATAGACACATTCAGCCTCAACCCTTAGATGAACCATAACTGAAATACTATGACAGAATATCTGCAGAGCATGGACACAATATCATGGACCTTTGTAGTTCACAATTTACATTCTAATGTATCTTATTTTGTCTTTGTCATTGTTTAAAGGGGTTGGGTATTAGAATATTGAGGAGGTAAACCTTAAAGGGGCACCCTAGTGATTTTGTATTTGTCTTCCATACAGTTGGAAGACTCGTGACAGACAATAATGGTCAATCTAAAAAAGAAAAAAAAAAATCTTCATGTGTAAAATTGGTGCCGTGCCCCTTTAATACACAAAAATACAACACAAACAAAACACAAACAAGCTGATGACTTTGCACTTCATGGACGCCCTAAATGTTCACACATTCATACACACTAGACAATAACAAAAACAGGACTTTCATACAAAAGTACTGTATGCTTTTAATATGTTAATCTTCTGCTCATACTGTATATTTGAAGTATTATCTTGAAAAATCGCTGTCATATACATCAAAGAGAGTCAGTGGTTTTTTGTTTATCCTGCAATAAGTCAACTAGTCAGTGTCTTTGTTCCTATCCCCTGCTCCATCATTTCCATGAGGCCCATGATTTCTATAAATACCTCATCTGTCTGCATGTACTGTTTGAGAGCACCACAAAACCTATGTGGTGTTTTGACTACCTGCATATAATTCACCTCTGTGAACACACACGTAATTGTTTTCTGTCTGTTACAAAGCTAATTCATCACGTCCATAATTCAGAGGTGGACAGTAGGCTGGATATTGTTACCCCGCTGTTCTTACACAATTAGTTACATATCACACATGTACCTGCCACGCAGGGTGTCGTGTCACTGAGTCATTATGTCACTGTGTAAAGCGATACTGCTGCCAACTCAGGTTTCTGGAAGTATTCATGGTTGTTTGCAGAGTCAACAAAACACGATCATCAGAGTTTGACCATGATCCAACAGGCAGACTGTCATAAACAAAACTTTCCGGGAAGGGACACACCAGAGATTTCACTGTAAACACCAGAAGAAATAAGAGGTTCTTTTAGATAACGTCAGAGTGGGCAACACAGATGCAAGTCAATATGAAACAAAGAGAAACCTGTGTCCAGAGACTAGAAACAAGTGCTACAGAGACATAATGCTCAGATGAGTTAAGTAATATTTGTGTACTTGGTGTTGACCTGTCTGCCAGTAATGGGCAGAGTAATACTACAGTGACAATAAAATCTTTGTAAGTATGGCAGTTAAGAGGGAATCAGTGTAAATACAGCAGGGTCACTGTAGTCATTGTCAGTCTGACAGTAGGTCCTTGAATTAGCCATGCTAAACTAACATAGTGAACATGGTAGACATGATATTTGCAATGAAAAAAAAAGCCCCAGCATGTTAGCATGGTCACTATGAGCATGTTTGCATGCTGACGTTAGTATTTAACTCAATGCGCCACTGTTTACAGTCAACTGATTTTGTTATAAAGCTGTAACTGTCACAATTCATTAATGCCTTCATTCATTCTCTGTCTTGCCCTTTCCATACTACTAACTCTCCTGTCATTTCCCTGCCCTGTAGTAACACCGGCTTTCCCGCCTTTTAGCCACCTGACTCTTCTTCCCTTGTTCACTTACTCACCTGTTCCCTCTCCCCTAACCAGCTCTTAGTATTTGTATGGACCCATTTCCACTCATTCCTTGCCAGACTGTTTATTATGCTTTCCATTCTGTAGCTTTCCAGCCTTTCTTGCCTACCTGCCAGTTTTTGGGATTTAGCCTTTGCCTGCCTTTTGCCTTGTTTATCCGTGTGTTACTGACCGCTGCCCATGCCCTTACCTCGCCTGCTGAGCCCTAATAGAGGTCAACTGTGTACTTTTACCAGTGTATCTGTGTCGTGCTATTGAGTCCTCCTTAACCTGAGCTGTAACAGTAATACAGGCTGCCCTGTACTAAGTGATGAACTGTAATTTTTCTTTCTCCCTCTGATGAACAGTTACGCGACACACTACTATGAATATACACAGTTTAATAGCTTTGTGTAGCCCTGTGTATAAAATATGTAATCATTTTATTACATATTATAATTTCTTCCCCTTATACCAGAGAAACAGAGACATGAGAAATAGGTTGTTCTTTAGTCTCCAGAGACTGTTTGGCTATCTGCTGCAGCCCTTTACCACTCATCTGTCTTGAATTAGACAGCAGTCACCACCATATAAATACCCACTTATCATCTCAGTAGTTTATCCTCCCCTGATACTGGCCCAAGATGACAGAGACAATAGTGGACGCCCATTGCACCAAGTCCCCCTGGAGGCATGTCTCGACTCACGGGCTGCATTTAACTTTTATTACCCAGGGAGATGGATTGGCTGCTCCCCACCCTTATTTGGTGGTGCGGTGTGTGTATATGAGGGGCTGCGGTTGTAAAGTGAAGGCAGCGTGGCTCAGTCAGAGCGGAGCCAGGTAACTGAGGAACGCTGCAGCCTATTTGCAAAAGCTACTCTCTGAGAAACTGTGGCTCATGGCTAATTTATTTTTTGTTTGTTTGTTTTTCTTTTAGTCATGAGATAGTAACCTGTAGCCCCGCTGGAGTTATAGGGACCCAAAGTCAGTGTTGGCAAGCATCTGCTAAGCTGTGTGCAAGTTTCCCCGAACAAGAAACAGAATTTTATTAACTTTGAGCTGCAAAAGGCTTTCCCTAAGGAAAACAATTCAGACATTTGCATTATTTATAGGCATTTCTGTGACATTTTGCTTTTAATTATCTGCTCTACTCTGCACAACTATGGGAGGGAGCAGTAAATACAGAAACAGTCGAGTTGCAAAAAAAGGGTTTGAAGTTTTCAGTCTGGCCTTCAGACAGTCTGCACAGAAGGAAGGCTTTTCTTCAGACGAGGGGTGTACTCACAATTTATATTGTTAACCAATGTAAGAATTAATATAATGTCATACATTAAAATTTGTGGTGTAAAGTTAAACACACCAATTATGAATTCACCATAGTCAAAATGACTGTTGCTAAATCTCTAGATAGGCTAGTTAGCACAGTTAGCACAGCTAACTAGCCTATCTAGCACAGCACAGCACAGCTAACTAGCCTATCAGAACTAGCTGGAGGAATCTAGCCTTAGAATTACAGATTTTAGGTGTTAGTTCATCAAAATTTGTACTTTTCAAATACAGAGAGCCAGAGAAGAATCCATGTGAACACCCCGTCCCGTGGTATTCACAACTTTGGACTTCAACATTTTTGAAAACTCTGATGTCACAAGTTGTGTCATGTTTGCTGACGTTTCAAGAAATGGCGGAGGCCATGGTAGTTGATTTTTCATTGATGATAACTTGACATATCCTAAGTCTTGTCATAGAAAAATTGTCATAGAAAAATCCTCCTAATTTTAAAAGCACAGGGGGAAAATGCTCACATTCCCAACAGCCTCATCTTTTGGTTTGTTGTTATTGTTGTTATTGTCATTGTGCCGTTGCATTTCCTGCATAACATTAAACGCCTGTTCATTAACAGGCTAAACTGTTAAAGCATCCATGCATCCATGTTGCTGTTGCCTAGCCCTCTTGAACTCTGTGTACGCGACCTCCCATGTCGTAACCACGAGCTCACGAGTTCCATTAGAAGCAGCATCGGTGACGAAGAGAGCAGTAAGTGCGATTCTTAAGAGCCCGCGATTCTGCTCAGGTTTGGCAAAGTGTGTGTGTGTTGTGGCTTTAATAGAATTGTACTCACAACATACTACTTGTGATCTTTGACTATACTGCTCATTAATGCAGCTGCTTGACACTCATTTTTCTTAACAGGCAACACTGTTCTGCAGAACTGTATACATAAGCAGAAACGTTCTTGCCTCCAAAACACAGGTAGGTGTTTGGATGTGAGTCAGTTATTATAACATGGTCCACAGAGCAGAGACTCCTCTATGAGGGAAGTCATGCTATTCCCTAGAGCCGCTCCTCGGCTGCAGCTGCGCCAACGTGTTTTGACCTAACACCCCCGCTGAAGTGCTACACCTGACATGTGTGCCCTTTCAGAGCGGCAGGACCTATTCTCTGTGGACGGGAAGTTCATTTCCTCAGAGGATGGAGCCACACCTATTGAATTTTATAATGCCGTATTATTATTGTTTTTTCACCCAAATGTCGACTATTTCTGTTCTTCGTGTTTTTCTTTGTTACACTAGATGTTTTTTTACACTTACTGAACTTTAGATATGTTTTCATGTTTTTCTGTGATATTGTAGTCAGATGCTCTGTACGTCTCGAGGCATATATGCATCAATAACAAGTTTGCAAAGTTTTGTGGATGGCAGAGAAGAGGAGATCATTGGAAATCAATGACTTCATACAGTAAAAATGAATGTTGCTGACACTCAAGATGCGGGAAGATGCGCCCTCCATTGACCCGTTTCCTTGACAGCAACTGTAGGACACATGAAGCTTTCAGAAGGTGATAATTGAAATGTCATCACTCTGTGATACATCTCCTGACACTGCTCTGTGGATTCATAAACCAGGCAGATATCATGGGCTCATTTTTGTTCCCACTTTTGTCTTTGTTCACAGCAGTAGTGCAGAGCAGAGAAACATTAAAGAGCCGAACAAAGAAATGTGGTGGGAATGTGGTTTTCTGGAAAAGGCTGAAGGCATCTGAAGGCAAAAGTCCTTGAGAAAACCCCGAGCCTGTCCTTGCTAGCACTCAAGCGCACAAAGGGTTAATATGTGGAGCTCTCGGGGCAGAGAGGCAGAAGTAAACAAAAAAAGCTGGGGACTGGAGCTTCTCTCGCCGCTGAAGCTGAGGCGTGACCCTTGAGATAGGCACCGGGCTATCATGAGGGCGTCTCCCCTGAGTGACTGGCCAGGAGAACAGAGAGGTCTTTGTCAGGGCTGTGTGCGAAAAACTGCTGAGCCAAGCAGGCCCTCACCAACCTCCCCCACCCCTCCCATTCCCTACGTTTTTTTTTTTCTCTCTCTCTGTCTCCCTGAAGACACACACACAAATGCTCATACACACACTTGTCTGTATTTACCAGCGGTCCCAGGGGATGAGGCTTTCGCTCCAGCTGGTGGGAGGTTAAAAGAGGGGAATACAGAGCCCGTTTTGTGGCTAAAACATAAAGCGTGGATATGTCAGTGCTGCATTCTGGGATGCATTTTTGAGATTTACCATAACACGCCGTAAAGAGTTTCTAACAGTCTGGTGGGTTTTGAATTAAACTGACTGACTGGGAAGAAACATCATCCTCGCTGACAACTCGTCCTCTCTTCATCTCTAAACCATTATGAGGATTAAAATAGCTCATGTTTTGCACACAACAAACTCTGTGTTTACTGGTCTGCTTGCAATTTTCACAGTGAAATTTTGCCAAGAGTGCACAGAAAAACAACAACAACAAAAAACAGAACTGACATGTCTTTTTTGAATGAGCCCTGCTTTATTTATTGCTCAGGCAAAATGAAAATGTTTCACATAAATCAGGGCATCAAATTATTCTGAGATTAAAAATGAGAGTGAAAACATGGCAGCATCTCATTAGGTCCATGTTCAATGTGGTGTGCTCTGAAGACTTCTGGGAATACAAAAAATATGGCTTTATTCTTTGAAGTAACTTGACAATCCAAAATTAGTCATTTGTCTCACAGCGCTCTCTCAGACAACTTGCTCTGTGCAAATAAAGGGCAGGCAGCCTGTCTGCAAGTGATTTGTGTCGAGCATGTTTAAACATACACTGACTCTCACTTACCGTAAAACACTGTTTACAAACACAGAAACAAGCATGTACTGCTTGTCTGTGTGTGTGTGTGTTTGAGTCTTAAAAACAGAGGTGACAGTTGTAACTGCTTTTGACACATTATAATATCAACTGATATCAACTCACACCGCAGAGCAACACCCTGCAGTGTGTTAATATCTTTATGAGGTTCAGGTCTTAAAACTTTCCTGAGGCCATGTGTTTCTACATCATCACACACACACATACACGCACACACGCACACACACACACACACACACACACACATACATATGTATACACTCATTTAACCTTCCTTGCTGCCCCTGCCTACACAAAGCAGCTGCCTGGGGGGAGGGAGGGAGTGGGTCGTTTAGAAACACAGTGACAGAAGAGTGAATCACAGGTTTATGTTAAGAGGGAAGAGCATGTAAAAAAGAAAAAGAAAAAAAAAGAAAAAAAGCAGTAGTGCTGAGCTCTGTTGCTGCCTCTGGGGCTTGTGAAATGTTTCTATTGTTCATGCTAAATTAACTTTAAGGGACTATCAGTGGAGTTAAATCACTGGTGTCAAGTCAAAGAGGAGGTTTTATTCAAGGATGTGACTCTTTGGGAATTAAAATGACCACATATGATTTTTACTGGCTGTTTAAAAAAAATCTGATTACTTTACTCTGAGCATTTACATGGAACAATGAGACACTTTGTTATTCATCTCCCTGTATATATGATCCAGGTGTCTCATCTGAGTTACCTCAACAGCTGATATAGTATGTATGAAATCAGTTTAGTCTCTGGCCATCTGGACTGATATAATCATGAATACAGACATTAAAAAAATACTCAGCATTACCACTGTCAGATTTGTGGTTAAGAATCTTTACATCCATCATCATTATATTTTTATTACTAACTTAAGTGTAACTTGAGTTGACAGTGCTACAAACATGGCTGAGAATGATCAAAGGCTCCAGGTTTCTGAAACTAGAATATGATGTTCACATGGCCAAACACATAATTAGTCCTGGAGTTTTCCCAGCTGCTTTTTCCCACTATTAATGTGGGTTTAAAATGAATAGGCTGGCTGGTGGAAGACCAGTCAGTAACAGTGATGGGAACTGGCACCATAAAGGCCTCGTGTCAGTCACAGGCGTCATTTTCTTCCAAATAACGATCAGTCTCACACACAACAAACAGTTAAGACGGTTTGTGTGAGCAAGGAAGGAATTAAAAAATAGGATTGCCAAGTTGGTTTACTTGCTGTGAGTGAAAGAAATGATGCATAACCCGTTTCAATTGTCCATAAAGTTTTAATGAAAAAAAAAAACAGCAATGTACCCATTTAACAACAAAAGAAATTAAGAGAAACTGTAAGATTTGGAGAGCCAAGCTCTTATGTACAGCATATTGCACTAGAAAAAGAACAAACACCCCCCCCCATCCTCCTCCAATCCCTCCATCGCTCTATGTCCTGCGCTGTTTTGAAAACTGTGCAGCAGGCACAGAGCAGTCCCAAAGATAACACAGCCAATGCTTTAACAAAAAACTGCTACATCTGGACTGGGTCTCACTTCATAGGACACATGAATGTGAAATCCTTGAGACCACTCTGAACGTAAGGAAAGCAATGTGAAGACAATGCAAACTCTCTGCGCATACACAGCGCGGGAGTCTGAAATAAGTTCCACTGTTCAGTTCATGTTTTAAAAGAGATATTGTGGTTCACTCCATTAAATTACATTCAAACCCTTAAGATACAGATTTTTTTCAGGAATGTTGGACATGCATTTTTACTCCATTTACATATATCGAAAAAAGCCCTTGAACTGAGAGTGACACAGCAGACTTGGCAATATCCAAAATTAAAAATGCCACAACATTGAAAAAAAAAAGCAATCATAGAAAAGCAAAAAAAGTCACTGTTGTTGTAGTTCTGTCTTCATCTTCTTACAAAAAGGTATGGAAAAATTTGGCTAAAAATTGTTTTCTTTATAAAGATACCAACAATAGCTGTGTCAAATTCATGTCTAATGTATAAAAACACCAAATCACAGCACTTGACAGTAAAGATGCACTCTTTCTTGGATATTCAAAAAACCAATTGAAGAAATTTGATATTAAAGACACTGAAGGTTGAACATATAACAAATGTTTCACTTGAGTCAGGGGTTGCAACAGTGGCTGGTGATGACAGGCTCAGATCAACACCACACTGACAGAGCGGCCGTTCAACCCATCGCACGCACAAATAATACTGGGCACCATGGTGGCTCATTCCTCCTTCAAACATAAACCCGCAGCCCTGCTAGATTTGTAGATAATAAAGCACAAAAACCCAGACGAGCTGGGCCAATCCAGCATATTACAGATCTGAAAAAGTTTCAAGAATCTAGAGGGGAAGATCAGCACAGGAGTAGAAAGAGAGAGGCGCAAAGTACAGTATACAGGTAAAAAACTGTTGTTGAATTTTTTTCTTTTTTACAGTGCACATTGATTGCAAACAGTCATTTCTGATATTGAGAAGGTTTTGCGTGGTGAATCTCGCCGTTTGTGCTGAGAGATGTCAAAGGTTGAGCCTGTGCCTCGTGAGCTGATGTGAGAAATCAAACTGATGTCTTATTTTGTATCAAGGCACAACGAACATGCTGTACTGTTTTGTGCCGACTCTACTGTATCAGTGTATATTGATCTCACGGAGCCCAAGTGAAACAAGAGCTGTGGCCAGTGACTTTTGGGTAATTATGCCGAGTGTTGGTGATGATGATTATGTGGCAGGTCTGTTAACTCACAAGGCACATTTTGTACATTTGATTGTCTGTTGTTCACGTGATTTGTAAAGACTCACACCATTCGTGTGAGAACACACGAGGCACATGGCTTCAGTCCAACCTCCCCACACACAGGCATCAAACACACAACTGAATGCACATCAACAATGAGAAGAAAAGGACTGTACACACTGAGATAGCATCTATACAGTAGCACTGAGCAAATATACACAAAATAAATTAGAATAAATTATCTCAAAGAAACCAAACAAAATGTTCTCAGTAAGGACAGGGAGTAGTTAAACGTGACGTTCAGTGAGTAAAACAGAGTATGAAGCTTTGGACTGAGGACCAGAGAGTGTGTCACAACTATCTGAATTGGCTCAGCGTTCAGTGTTTGCAGGAAACAAACTTTTGGTTCAGCTACTCGCGTAGTTCACAAAAATAAACCAACATCCTAACGATCTGTAACACACTGCCATGTTGACGGAAAAGTAAAAAAAGTCTTAATGAAACGTCTTTGCTTGCTTGGGCAGCTATGAATTGAGTCTTCGCTCGAAAGGCAGACTTTTAGTGAACACATCTCGTAATAAGCGTCAGGTAATGAACATGGTTATTAACTACTCCCTGAAGAAAACATAAAGCAGAAAAAAACCCATCAGTGTCTTCAAAAGTTCATATCATGAATCTACAACAGACTGAAATAATACATCAAATGAGGAATTTTTAACATCTTATTTAAAGTCTTCAAAGACTTTTTCCTTGATAAACCTTACATTGAGAAACAGTGGCTGTGTCGTTGCAGTATGCTAACGTAGCAGTTGTCACACAAGGACGTTCTCCTATACCCAGATGTGTCTGTGTGTTCATAAAACGGTTGTGAACTGTACAGGAGCTGTTTTTTTTTCTTACTAAGTTCTCAGGTGAAGCTGAATGTACAACTGGCAGTTTGGTGAGAGAAAGCACTTGAATAAGAGGTTAAACGTGGGATATCTCATACATGTTTTTAGCACATCAGGTTTGATTTCAGTGCTTGAGACATTTACACCTGGAGTGAAATAAAATAAAAATGCATCTCTGTAACTTTAACCCAAAAATGTGTCTGTAACAAAGATATTTCTAAAGAGGCGTATTTAACTGACAACACAGCCATATTCTGGGAAATGTCCTTCTGTGGATGTAAGTTTGATTGCAAATGCAGCTGATCCCTAAGATTTTTACTTCTTTCCACTGGCTTGAATATTGCTTGCCCCCTCAAAAATGCTGATGAATGTCATCTCTCTCAAGGGCGACCCACAATGCAGCAAAGGGCAAAGTTGCGATTGTCAATCCAGCCAGAGAAAGAAATCCTGAACACGCTTTAGAAAGGATGAAATTTATCCAAAGCCTTTTAAGCTGTCTGATTGTTTCCAGTTCCCTGATCGTAATCCCGCAAAGGAGATTTGTTTGACTTTGTGCTTATTTGGTTTCACAAACAGTAAGCACACACTCCTACGAACAAATGATCACAAATTGAAAGAGTAATCACGATTACGATGTCAGGTCTTGAAGTTACTCGACTAAAATCTTCAGTACATCCTAAATTCAAGTATACATATCCTTTAAATCAACAAGATCTGAATCTACACAGTGGGTCGTTAGGCCACTTCTAATAACAGTGGTACTGGAGACGGAGAGGCTGATGGATGACACCAGTAAAAAAGACACAGGTTGATATAATGTCCCTACGTCTGAAGTGGAAGCTGATAAAACACGCATCTAAACTGGCCGACAGTGAAACACCAGTGTGTAACACTGCCACAATGTCATGACAACCATTTTCAAATTAGCCAGTGTGGAACATTAGAGGATAGGTACAGGGCTTATTATTTTTCTAAGAATAAATTATAAATGTGCCTCGAGTCCTCAAGGTTTTGAGTCAGTAACTTCAGCACAGAAATGTCCACGTCCACAGTTTTTTGCCAAAAAAGTGGCCTAATCTTAAAAATGTATCTCTTTCATATGATATCCTTGATGCAAGAGTATGTACTGTGGCAGGAGAGAATAAGGCATTCCCTGGACTGATGGAGGTCCTTCAAGACTTGAATTACCAAATAAAAGGAGCAGTTTACTGTACAAAATAGGTAATCTTACAAATATTTCGAAAATATCTCTTCAAACACAATGGCTTCTTCTTGGAGAGGCAGAAAAAAACCCAACAAAATAACAAAAACAAAAGCAAAATTAAGAAAAAAAAAATTGTATTCAGTCTCCGTCCAGCGGTGACCAGTGTTTTCTTCATCTCATCTTCATATTCAGTTAGAAAACAAAATCCAAACCCGTGTTCCATCTTACAGTGCCATCTCTGAAAGTCTGGTCCCTTGTTTCTGCTGAGGGAAAACAAGGGCCAAGGCAAGGGCCAGCAGGAAGTCCCTTCATCTTTGCTCTCCTCTCAGGCGCGGAATGACAGCCTCTCTTGGAAACAGAAAGCCAAACAGGGCCATCGTAAGGCGCATCCAGATGGGCAGGTTTTGTCTGTGGTGCCTCATGAACTACAAGGAGAGAGAAAAAACAAGATACATGAAGTTATTGGCGTCAAGGAGGGCTGGATGTTTAAAACTTAACCATGTGAACTCACTGTGCTCATCAGACTTTCATCCGTTCTGAAAATCACTGTACATAGTCTGATTTTGTCATAACTGGTTGCTGAGGTAAAGCCTTGTGAACTCTGGTAAACCCTGTGAGCTAAAACCATATGATGACGAAGAAGAATGAATGTTTCCACAACATTTGCTTGTGTCTAGCAAACATGTCTGTCACACGCACATTCTGCTTGATACTTCAACAGAATGTACAGTGTCTGTGCAGTGGCTTTCATTCTCAAACAGAAGTTAAATGTAATACTTGTTAATGTAGATGTTTTCTTCACTCAAAAAGCTGATGAAAGAATGACAATGACCCGGCTAACAACTATAAAACAAGACATTTTAAACCCACAGGAGCTGCCACTCATCTTAACAATATCACTGTCCTCCTCCCCCAGGTTCAAGGGAGTTCCTCTTATTAAATGTTGCACTGTTGACTTCTAAACAAGAATCTCAAAGTGAAATGCTTTCAGAGAACGCGCTGCCTATTTCATCACGGCTCTCTTGTAAAAGAGAAGTCATCTGAATAATTACCAAAACAAAGCAAAGGAAACTGAAACTGCTCCCTCCCATGGAGCTGCCTTGTCCCATCTCTGTCATTTTCTATTGGGGTGTGTAGCCCTTGTGAACTACAGACAGATGAAGGGGTTCCCGCTGCATCCTGCAATCTCCTCTCCCCCTCTTCTCCTCATCTCTGATCCTGCACGGCTCCCACCGGCTCTCTGAACAGTTGCACTCAGATATTGCAGCCTGTTGCATAAGCATTCTTGTTACAATCTCTCCCTCTCTCTCCCTGCTTCTCTCCATCAAGGTCTCTACCAGCCTAGCAATCAGAGCCTGCCACAGGCTATTTGATGCAGAACTAGCAGACTGAACTGAATTGAACCAGCGCCACTAAAAGTAACCCTAATTGTCCTTAATTGCCTTAATTCTACACTGCTGAGCTTATTTAAACAGTACCCTGGTTTGTTCCACATGAGGCTCATCTTTTTGCTCTCATTTGCGTAGGTAGTGGAGAATGGTGTGTTTTGTTGGCCATCATGAACAATTAAGAAAACTGACAATATGCATTTTTGCGCTTTCACTTAATGTTAGGATGGGTTAACTGTCTTCCCTGAAAGAAAGTATTAGCATTTTACTGGTCACAAAAGTGGTCTAAACTGACACTGAAGACTCAAACCACAAACACAATGTGCGTCACATAAACAAAAACCCACACATTAACCCACACTGGCAACTTCTGCTTGGAGAAATAAGTAAAAAAGTCTAACAATAGCAGCAGAGAGTGTACAGAGATGGGATTGGATATCATTAAGGATCACTTGTGATTATTCTCCCTTTGGAATATTCCTACAACAGCAGTATCAGATCCTGCAGGATAAAACCAACTCCACCACAGACAGCAGACTAAAAAGATTTTTTTTCTCTCTTATCTCTGTCACAGTAGTTACACACGCAAAACCAAAACACACACAAAGATACACACATACTGAGCAGTCAGCGGGACAACTGAGGTATTGTGGGTAGCCGTCATGTTACTGGCTGCGTCTATAAGTGTATGAGTCAGACTCTATTTTTAGCCAAGCATATAAACAGCCGGCCAAGTCTACCCAGACACAGACATGCTGCTCACTCCTGTTCGTGACAGTCACATCGATCTCTCCTGCTCTTCCTCAATCCTTGTAAAGTCTTTGTCAAGATCTCTAACCACATGTCACTATTTTCACATAGTCTCTCACTTTTAATTTGTCTTCCCTTTTTCTCTTTCTTTATCTTTTCCTTTGTTGATTCTCTGCTACTCTATTAGCCACACAGTTAAGTGTTTTTCAAAACTTATTAACCACACCTTGTTGTCGACACAGACCTCATGGCAAAACAGTTACAGCAGTAGATAAGTATATGTGTACTTATTAACCAAGTCCCTGGTCATGTGACCAATGTGTATTCTTAGTCAGACCTGTAACAGCTTTTTAAACACTGATACAAGTAGCCCCTGACCACCTGTTATCAATCACGCTCTGATACCAAACATGTTGTCGTCTTTGTCATATTCAAGGTAACAGCAGAGTCTAAGTGCGTCAGTAAGATTGTGACATAATTCCTTGCCATGTTTCCACGTGGATTTTTATGTCTTGACATGCACAATTAACTGCACGTGATGAACTACACAGGGTACCTGTGTTTAACTGTTCCCTTGGGAGCTCTGCAAACAGTGAGCCTCCACACTCAATTCCCTTCATCACCCCCAAAGCCCTCACAAGTCCCAAATTGCTTCGTGCTTCATGTAGTATGTTCAGTATGAAGACTTCATTTGAGGAAAAAGTAAACTCTACCTACTTTGTGAAGGATACAAGCAACAAACACGACTTTTAGAACAAGGAAGAAAACATACTGGTCGGAAATGGGAGATTGTCATTTCATCTGCTCTTTCAGGCATTATAACACTTGAGGGCATGGATTTCACTCATTTGTTTTCTTTCTAGAACAGGAAACATACCCTGATATTCCTATTGACTGTAATGACAAGGTACTGTGACACTGAACTGGCAAAATAGTCTATAACCCTCTGCCCAGACTGAGGTACTGCTCTGACCTTGACCACAAGACCAAACTAAACATTAACATTTGAGTACTGACAGAGAGAAATTGTGCTCCTACATTTTAGTTTGTTAGTCTAAACATTCTGCATAAAGTTACTAAATCATGCCTTATTAGTGATTTAGGATTTTTCCTTCAGTGTGGCCAAGAAACTAGTTGAATCACTGCACGGGCTATTTTTATCCAGTGTGGGTTGTGGCCTATCCAGCTGGCAAAATGTTCTACCCCTTTCTTCCCAAGAGTGAGCCACAAATTGGCACGAGGTAGCTTTGATTCGTGTCTCTGATCGAGTAAAAGCTGACACACATAAATAGTTCACACGTAACATGAAAACACAAACCGCTTGTGTGAAGTCTACAAAATATCGTTTTAGTCCCAGCAGTCTCCAGTGTCTCTTGCTAACCTTTATCTGCCATGTGCATAAGAGAGAATTTCTGCTTTGAGGCAATGTATGTCAGCTCATGTTCATGTTGTTTACACTTTCAAACTTTTTGCTTAAACGTGCACATGAGCTCAAAAGCCGGTTGTTTGCAATTGTAAGATCATTTAGGGATCCACTTCACTTGCTCGGGAGTGAGGCTTACCAGTTCAACGTGATCCTGTTGGAACTTGTCTCCGATCTCCCGAAGTTTACGGCCAATTTGCGCCTCCACGCTCACCCCTGCCTGCTCCTCAGGCCTCTCTGCCATCCTGTCATCTTCCTCCCCTCTGCCCTCCTCCTCCTCCTCCTCTTCAATCTGCCTCTCTCCCCGGTCCTCCATAGGCTCAAAGTGAGCAGGGAAATGTGAGCGTAATCCAGCGTTGCCTACAAGGAAAACATCAAGCTTCTTAAAACTTGTGTTGTTGTTTGAACTCTAGAATACTAAGAAGCTGCTGTTGCTGTCAGTGCCAAGATGAATACACAGCAAAGAGACATCACCAATATCAGCAGTATTCAAGTAGGTTTCAGTTCTGTAATAGCACTGCTTTCCATTTTTGATCGTAGACTAGACAGTGAAAAACCTCTGAAAATACTGTGTGGACAGTCTGAAGATAAGACAAATGATCATGATTATTATCAATGGCCTCAAACACAACTGTATATGGCCAGTTTTGTCAAATATATAGCATCTAATTTACCCTCCTGCCATAATTCTTTCTGAAACAGGTTTTATCAGATCTTCTCATGAATGGACAAATTACAAGGTAGATGCTCAAAGTACAACTGAAAAGACCACAAACAAGAAAGAGAGAGAGTGTTGGTTGGTGGAAAACTCAAACACCTTATTAAATCAACAACGGCCTCGGTGAACTGCCACCTTTCTGTGGGCTGTGTCACTGGATTTACTCGTTGCCTTTAGCATGCGCCTCTGCCATCATGCCACTTGGAGGGAAAACAATTTTTTTTACGAGTTATCATGTGTGCAGAATTCCTTACGATTCTGCCTCACAGAGGAACATAACATTGCCTTAGAAACTGAGCGGCCTGGGCTGTGTTTGGGAGAAGACATGGCACCGAGCCAAGTGCATGACACCCATTACTGGTTAGATTACAATGAAGGACAAGGTAATAACAGTCTGTGGTGTTTATGTATTGATGACTTTAAACCCAGAACAACAAGTACCTCTCACACACTGACAGTGAGTCAATGAACAAACAACATTCTACTTCAACTTTTGTGCAATTCAATTAGGGTGATGTCACACTGATTTGATTAGACATGGGAAAACAATATTGGATTAAAAGCAATGGACATATTAGTATGGGTATGTACCTTTATGTATGTATGTATGAAATCATTGTTGTCTATTTTTATTTTCTCCACAAAATGCAGCATTAAAATGTAGAGAGAGAAGATGGCAGGAATTTGATTATCACATATCAAATTTAGGTTAATGACATATTTATAAAGAAATATGTTATAATGACAAACGTACAAATGAACAGAAAACAAACAAATCCTGCGAATGGCATGTTCCTCAAGTTCTTAGCATGCATATTACACCACACAGGAATCTCCCAGATACAAGGAAAATTAATTTCTAGTCCGTTTCTTAATAAAAATTACAAATTGAATTTTGGTTGCCTCATAGCCCAAAAACAAAAAACCACCTGCTTTCAAAATGTGAAAATTATCTAATTCAAAATCAAAGAGTTTCACTCATTTTGATGTTTGAGGGTACCTCCCAATGAGGAACCTACCAAACAAAAGGAATGACTAATAGTGTGAGGTTATACCACATGTACATCACTCAATGCTGTACACTGAGTTTCTAAATCCGTAAGTCCAGATCACTTCAGTGTGGTCAAAAAATATCTCATCCTTCCTTACCGTGAAAGGGTACGCGAGGCTGCCAGTGCAAGCTGCAGGGCAGCGTGTTGATGCTGATGCTGTTGTTGTTGTTGTTGTGACTTTGTGACGTGGGCACGGCGGCGGTGACGGCAGCAAGGGCCTGTCCGGCTGTGATCGGTGTGGATCGGTCTTCGTATTTGACGTCCCTAAAGGGCGTTCCCCAGAGCTGCGAGATGGGCCGTGACATGTCCTCCTCCTCATCATCCATCCGACGCCTCAGCGGTAAACTCCCTGGAGAGACAGGAAGGGGACACAAGATGGAAATTTTAGATTGAGATGAGAAGTATTGTGTTTGAAAGTCTTTTGGTAGTGTAAATACTGTGCATGACTCGTACCTATGTGTTTATGATCTTTGGCTCATAGGTAATTTGGGTGTGATTTGTTTCAAGACCAAACAAAAAAAAGCTAAATATCATCCTGTTATCAGTGGAAACTTTGCCCTCTGGCAGAAGGAAAATTATCTCACCCTGTCCATGTAAAATGGAAATAAATCATTAGTCATTATAATACCCACTAAGAGGCTTATGTTGTGTGAGGTAATACTGAAAACAAACAAGGAGAGATGAATCCTTTCAGAAGCGCAGATGGATCTGGCACTGTAAATCCATATGTACAGAAAGGCAATAAACATACAAGAGGCCAGATGTAGCTACAGCAATCATCTTTTTTTATAATACAGCGATGAATAGCAACAGGAGCCAAACGTATGGAAACACCCTGTGCAGGGGGACCCAGTGGGCGGCTAAAAATGCTATGCCAGATTTGCCACCCTCCCGCAGCTGATTTTGCCAAGCTGCTCTTGATTATGTGCCAAATTGTAATTGAGTGCCAAAAGATCCAGTGGAGAGGCTTTTTTCCCTCTCAGAATTACCTTAATCTGGAACAGCGTGCCACCGGGCAGAGTACAGTCAGGGGATTAGGTCCCTCCTGCACAATTCTGCTACTCAACATTAAGACCTACCTGTCTGCTCACTGTTTCCTCTCTCTCTCGCTCTCTCTCTCAACCACACACTCACTGGATAGTCGCCAGTGTACACTCTCAGCGTGCACACACACACACACACAGCAGCAGCAGCAGGTGGTGCGTGAGTGAAACCTCAGTGAAACCAAAGTTCTGGCTAGACTGTCATCTGCTGCACACAGCAGCCGTTTCACGAGGGAGATAACGAGTTTCACTCCATCCTCAACTGTGCCTGCTGTGATGGCAAACACTCGCACTTTCTTCCTCGTTGGCCACATGACAGAATCTGAACTACTGTTTCATCTTTCGTCAAGGGTGCCTGTTTTTTTCCTTTTGTTGTGCAGGTGGAGACAAATGGGCAGGGTTAACTGGCAAATGCAAAAGTTGAAACTGGATACACTGGTATTGTGTTTACTGAGCGAGGCGGCCAGTTGTGTATCTCTTTGTGAAACTGTCTGCATGATGTCATATCATATGGAGTCAAAGGAGGAAAATACATCTTGAACAGCTGTGGAAAAACACTGTCTGATTAGTCAGGCATGACTTTAAATCAGACTCAGTCTATAGTCATTGGTAAATAACAAAATATATATATAGCACTGACCCACACATCATCTGGCCTCCATTATTTCCAAGTCATTTATAAATGAAATTGGTCTCTTTTGTTGGTGCGCACAAAGTAATTGTGTATTACTGACACTCTGCACAACTCTAATATGTATTAACCTTCCCCCCAGGCAAGTAGTAGGTTAATTAAAGCTGTCCAAGCAGTAGGAGCATCTCTGCAACTGTACAGTAAGTTTCACTGATACCAAATGTGTGTCAGTGGCAATGTGAGCCCTGTCTTGAATTTCCCCTAACGGTAAACAGAGGACTGGCGAGATTACCATAGTGTCAGACACATTAAAAAAAACAAAACAAACATAGACAGACAGACACACAGACACACATTGCATACACACATACACAATCACATATACACACAGGGACACACACTGCCTGGGGCTGCAGGGGGGCCTGGCAGCCACCACAGTGCTGGTCAGAGGCTCAGAGCTGCAGCAGAAAGTGGCTCCCTCTGCTGCACCATCTGTGCACCGGGCTCTGCTCCATCCACAGCTAGGGCTGGGGGGAGTACACAAGGTGAGCTCTGCTGCTATTTCAACTACTGTCTTCGTGTAAGTAGCCATACATATACTGTGGATATCAGTGTGCGAGTGACATAAACCTTACTTACATAGCAGTGAAAAAGGACAAGAGCTATTCCTGCCAAATGTTATGTATTTTTATGGTGAATGATGTTTGTTGTATTTTACCACGGGTATGCAAAGCTGTTGTAACTGCACAAAGAATAATAATAATAATAATAATAATAATAACACTCACTAACTGAGATTTAAATTGAAGTTGCTCCACATTGTTCGTATGTGGGCTCCGGACAACCACCGGGGATATACTGCGTCTTTACCCGCATCAGGAGCACACTGCCCTGGGCAGCTCAGCGCGTAAACACGCTAAGTCCGACCACTCATCACTGCAGTCACAGACTCCACAAACCGGCAGCTCTCGTGGTTTCTAAAGAAGAAACCTGTCCTACCAGGATGCTGACACATGCCGCTAACCAATAATCATAACACCCACAGCTGAAACTGAGAATTTAAACTTAGTCGTTTTCTCCCTCGCACTGTTTTTCAACTAGCTACTCCTTAATCCTGGACTATGGCTAATTTTTACTCGCTACGGCTGCGACAAACGAACAGTATTTTAGAAACATGCAGGACAGCGTTAAAACTGTAACTCGCTCGGCTCCTATTATCCTCCGCTGACAATTCGCCTGACAACTCTTCCCTACAACAAATCCCTATAAGACGAAAAAGCCAACACTTCCACTCACTCAAAGCTATATTATTAGTTGCTGTGAATGCATAGACCAAACAGAGGACAGGCCATTTTTACTGTGGTGTAAAACTGCGCCAATTAGCTGTAATATTGTGTAATGACAAAAAAAGAACTACAGACCAGCGGTAGTTTCAAAGACCGGGAAAACATCAGCCGGGACGCTCAGAGTCTACGCGCAAGAGACGGTGGACTGAACCCGTGTCACTCATTCGCTTGTCCGTTGAAACTAAAGTAAAATAAAAAAACTCAATGATAGGAAGACAAGGACTGGAATACATGTATAAATGCTCTCTGCCATACGCTACCAGCCTGGTAGGTCCGCTCATGCCGTTTCTGCCCGGGCATGCCCGAGCTCCCCGTACATTTGTTGACAAACTCCCACAAACAGCGAAGCACGCGACGGTGTTACTGACACGATTTTCTTCCGCTTTAAATTTTAAAAAACGACCGTTACACTCACCGCCAGCAAATGCGCTTTCCGTTGAGGTCGGTGGTATCTTGACAACCTGCTGGTACCTTGTTTCCTACGGACTGTGGTGATGCGACTTGTATCCTCTTTGCATTACAGCCACTCATGGATGTTTGCTGAGTAGAGTGGGGTTGTTTTTTTTTCTCCTGGCTCAGATCCGGACCCGCCCCTTCTTAATAAAGTGAAAGGAACAGAGTCAGCTACACAGTTGTTATGCAAATACAGCACACTGGGAGGATATAAAATGCAGCTATTGCTATAAAAACCTTATTACATTTGTGTTTTGGCCAGTGAGCTGTGGTGGAGGAAGTCTCCAGAAGTAAAAGCACTAAACGCAGAAATATGGCCCCTGTGAGTCTCACACAATGTTATGATATCACTAAATTATTTTAACTCATAACATTTAAGTAGCTCTGGTGCTGGGTGGTGCTATATTTAAGTATATTCATATTGCCTCCTACAAGCTCATGTTATGTTTTGCATGCAAACTTTTAATTTCCATTACTATACCTGTCAAGCAAGAAGTGCAGTATTTCCCTCTGAATTGTAAGTATAACGTAACATCAAATGAAAAATGCTCACGTACCTTACATTTGTATTTAATGCAGCACATATACTGCGTTACAACCACACCACTATAAATGGGTTAATGTCATCTTTTGCCAAATGAATCCATCATTTGCCTTTTGTTTGTTTATGCCTGAATTGCTTTTGCATTTAAAATAAAGAATATCAAAATCTGCTGGATATTTAAACTGGGCCTGCATAAGATGTTGAGCTCATGCTGTATTGTTGTTGAGGTGAAAAAAATATTGCGTCTGGCCCTTTAAAAGAACAAATCCTCCTCGCGACCATAAGCTGGTGACACGCGGCTGTCCAATCGGGTGATTTGTTTTGGTCCCGCCTATGTTTCGTATATCTTGACACGTGGAGGGGGAAAAACACAAACCCAGATCAGACATGTGACTGCTTTCAGCGCTCAGCTCAGCTGATTGGGAGCTGCTGCTAGATAGAGTGATTGCACCCGCCCAATTGCTGGGGTCGTTGTGATGATAAGTGGTGTACTGTCAAGGCAACAAATAGATTCACAAATCTAGTGCATGTCAGTAAACAGATTCGCAAATTTAAATAGATTCACAAATTGTATCCCATTGTATAGTATGGTATCCAACGGTTTGTCTAAACACCTGTCAAGCAAACATAAACAAATGTTACAACATATAAAATAGCATAACGGCATAAAATAGTAACACATAGCATAGCATAGCATAGCAAAACATACCCAGTGGTGAATTTTTTCATGTACTGTACATCAGTACAGTTTTGAGTTATTTGTGCTTGAGTATTATTGTGCTACTTAATACTTCTACTCCACTACGTTTCAGAGGCCATCATTAATCTTTATTCTTCATTACGTTTAGTAACTTTGCACATTATGATTTTAGACACAAAACTTAAAATCAGATTATAACATATAAGCTGATCTGTTGCAGATGAATTTCTCAATATCTATACATAGTCCTTAGTCCTTCACTGTGACCAACTATGAAATGAAAATGCCAATACCATTGTATTGCTGTGATATCAGTTATATATGTAACACAACACAACATAATAGGATCTAGATGTCCTCAAATGTATCCTGGCTTGACAAAAACATATTGATATAAGCATTGAGCCATTTTCAGCTCAGCCCCTGAGGGCACCCATTGTTGAACATGGTATCCTCCTCTGATGGATGTACAGTGACAGCAGCTATGGCTGGTGACCCTCTCTGCAGGGTGGGGGCACGCCTACGCATGGCATCATTCAAAAGAGGAAGAAAAAAAAAGTACAGTGAAATGAAGCCTTATCTGTAAAAATGGGTTATTGAGTGCAAAACAGGCGGGCAAGAAGAGTGAGACTATTTGATCCATCGTGTGAGTCAGATTTTTCCCAGGAGACCATTTCTGGATGAAAGCAGATGCTGTTGCTTTTGCGTGGAACGTTGGTCAGCCGGTTGCAGGATGTTATGTTTTCACACCTGTCCCCGCTCCTTTGTTGTACAGCTGGTAATGTGTGAAGTGTGATTTTCTCAACTTTTCACAAAATTCCCATGCACAGTTTATTGGCAGCCTGGCAAACAACCCCTGCTCCTCTTGCCTTGTTTAAGCTGCTGCTTGACAGCTCCCCCCCACCCCCACCCCACCGTCCACACCACCAACCCCCTTCTAACTCCAATCCTGCAGCGAGAGGGACCCCACCCAAAATTTGGAGGAAGAGATCAGATGGTGGTTGTTTTTGCTGGCTCTTTCCTACTCCCTCTTTCTGCGGGAGTAGGGGGGGTATAACTCTCACAGAAGTCCCTCAGTTGTCAATCAATGGTGTCATCAATAAACACTGAAGCAGACTGCGTGAATAGGAATAGACAAAAATAACAGCATGTTTCAGTTATTTTTCTCTGAAGAAGCCCACTCCTTCACTGTGT
This sequence comes from Lates calcarifer, assembly GCF_001640805.2. Taxonomy (NCBI): domain Eukaryota; kingdom Metazoa; phylum Chordata; class Actinopteri; family Centropomidae; genus Lates; species Lates calcarifer. Next base: position 12,344,258 of record NC_066839.1, read on the forward strand.
GCAGTTTGACTGCAGCTACATCTACATCTTAACAGCAAGTGTTAAACTCCCTTTGCATTCACTGTATTAAAAAGCAAAAACAGATGAACTGATCAGTGATTAATATAAAAAATGTTACTTATTCAAGTACATTTTTGGCACTAGTACCGACCCTGACATGGGTTTTGTATTTCATAGCGGCGATATGAAGCATCATGGGAGTGCCATCTGCAAATAAGCAGTAAGTAATTTAGATTAACCCATGTTTTATGTTGGCTGCAAATAACCGTTCTACACTAATTTATCTGTTGTCGACTGATGTTTTGATCTTTATGATTTAAAGGACAGAGCTGTGTTGCTTGAATAATGACTTATAAATACCTCACAATTAAGGCACTTTTTTTGAAGAATATTAAGGGAAGGCATACCCACTGAAATGTACAAGTGAAAAACATCAGTTTTGTAACAGTTTAATGTGATATTCAGGCAATTAAAGCTACTTTTCAGAGGTGGAACCTTTCAAAAATTAACTAGTCCACTGCATGCCGCTTTCAAAAAACAAAGAAGTGGAGATTAAAAAAAATCTGATCGCACGTGAGTGTTTTATTGCTTTTTTTCCCTCCCCCATGTTGCCTTTATCAATAACGAATTAGTGTTACCAAACAATAGCGTAGTTCCAAGAATAGTGCATTTCAATCACAGTCAGTTGTCTCACTGCCAGTAGACTCCGTGGTATATTGTAGTTTTTCATCAGTTAAACTGCAGTTTGGTCTTTTTGAAAACAGAGTTGTTAAAACCACATTTGTGTTGCAAATCTACCCCCCGGTTTTGGCAGAGAACATAACATGATGCGCTGTCAATGCACGACGTTCAGAAACACAAGACGTCGTGCATTGTGCAATCTCATCCACTGTTTTAAGTCATTGGCTGTCTTTTTTTTACTTTCAAGTGCACCGCTTCAACCCCTTTGAAGAGGGAAAACAGCCTTTGTGTTGCTGCTGAACTCAGAACTTGTCAGCTAAACTGAAACTTCCAGTACCTCTAATGTGTCAGGTGCAGTGGCAGACAATGTGTCCCAGCCCATTTTTATCTGAGCAATTTTCCCCAGCGAGGCAGTCACAAATTCTCCACAGTGAGTTATTTCTGACTACGCGCTGCCAGCAGAGGTGATAAGGCTCCGGATGTTGAAATTTTTCAAAGTTCACTGCATAATGATACAATTTGCTTTGTGACTTTTTCCCTAATGGTGCCTGACGTCCAGACGCTTTGTCTTCAATCTTCAATCCATTTCACACCCAAACAGTTCTGTCGGTTTTTGTGCTTGTGCTGCATTTCACTTTCGCATCACAATTTTTACGGTTTCGATCCCCCCTCACCATTTAATTATGTGCCTAAATCCCCATTTTCAGGAGGCTGTTTCTCACAGAAATTGATTGTGAAATTACGTGACAGAGATGCCAAGTTTTTACGGGTTACTGGAACGCTCTGTCCGCCTCCCACCCTTCCTCCTGCCTATTCTGTCAACACCTCTTGATTTTAACCACAGGTACAGCAGGGGCTCAGCCAATGAATGCAGCTCTCCCAGGGTTCATCCAAAGGTAACACATTTGAAGCCCAGAAGCACCCCGAGGGAAACACTTCCCCACCATCGTGCGTATTTTGACACCACTTTAATGCCATGAATTAAGCGCAATCCTATACAGACACAATACTGGATGAAGTGTTATACGGTAATGAATTTGTTATGTTGTGTCTTTCAGTTTGTCTTCACATGTTTCCAGCTGCGATGGCAAGTCGCAGTAAATGAACACTTAATGATTAGTGAGCAGCAGTGGCTCAGGTGGTAAACAAACCATTTGTCAGGCAGACTGGCAGCCTGATGACACCTGTGCAACATCCAGAACGATTCCTACATCCAATTTGCAGGCGTCCCTCCACTGGTGTATAGCCATAGATTATTGTTGTCACATTACTATTGTTAGACATGTAGTTGTCCATCAATAGTAACGTTGTTGTCCAACATTATTGAGGTACACATCACACACGTCCAAATAACTTATGTGGGAGTAGAGAGTCAAAGGCAGAGAGACTTGTTAGGTCATGAAGTCAATTTGCTACTCATCCAAGAGACTTCAGCAGTTTACCAGTCACAACTGAACAGGAAGTCCAGCTGCGTTTGACTCATTACTTGGGGTTAGATGACTAAATGTTCAAAAACATGCTCATCAGTTATCTCAAACTGTTACAAAGCTACACTAGTTGAGACGTAATGCTCACTTTAGCGGATAAAAACGCTGAGTCACTACAGACGGCTTTTTGAATTTCAGCAAACAAAGGTTTTGAGAAAACCGCCAGACTGGAAAATTGTTGCACAGTACGGAAGCATGTTGAGCATGTAAACAATAATTCCAAGTTTTTTACAGCTAAAAACTTATTGTTGCCATCTCTGTTAATATTATGACTGTATGCTATACTCGCCCACATAATGAACGTGGCGACATCTTGCCCTAACCTGAACTATACCGTTGTTGCTGTGCACAATTATTGTAGAAAGTGGGAATTTTAAAAACGCTTGCATTTGAAGTTAAAAAAGAAAGAAGGAAAGAAAAAGTTGTCGCTGAACATAAAAACCAGATTTTATGTTTTTGCAGAATTATTGTCTTGTCTGGTGATTGGGTTGGTTGTTGTAACTCAGCGTGCGCTCAAGAGGCAATAATGGGATTTTGGGAGGACCATGTCAGATGTGATGAACTGTTTCCCTCTGTTGACAGAGGAGTTGAATGGGGGATGGGGGAAGGAAGATAACATGCTGGTGAAAGATATGTCTGAGTTTGTTTTTTAGGGTGGAGGAGTCCAAGCTATTCTGCAAAACACCGAGACGATTAATCTTGTTAACCCCGCCATCCTGACGTGTTTTGAGCTCCAAAGTTCAGGTGTTGCTGTACAAGATGTACCTCAGCATGTGCTTGAGCAGATCTTCACCTCTGCTTTTATACAGTTCCTCTTCAGAGATGTCACACAGTTTTCTAAATGCTTCATTGGCTGTTAAAGTGTTGGTAGGTAGGTGCTGTGCATTGGATTAAAAAAAGAAAGCAACGATAAATCATTGAAGGAAGGAGACATGGATGGAAATAGAGTTGGAGTTGCTCTTGTTTCTACGGTAACTGTCGATGGGGAGGTACCAGGGATGAAAGTGGAGGGAAAACAAACCTCCCCGCTCCGATGGCAACAGCACAGCAATTGGTTCTCGTTTCCTGCGAGGACAGGAAGAAAAAAAAACATAACAAGGTCCCCTAGTAGCCCAGGAGACACAGTTCAATGTTGCATCAGAAAGCAAGAGGCAGGGCAAAATGAACACGCTCTCGCAAACACGCACACTCCTCTCGCACATACACACACCCACTCACTGTCTCTCTCTCTCACACACACGCACACACAATCACATGCTCCACTTCACCCTGCAGCCGCCCCTCCCGCTCATGCTCTCCCACTCTCCCGCCAAAACAATCTACAGCACGTGAAACCTGCCTAGAAACCGAGGGGAAACTTCCGCCTTGCCCTGATTGGCGGAGCTCCCTAGCAACCGCGTATGCCCGACCAGCCAGTCAGGCGCGTTGTGAGAGGCACACTGACCCAATGAAACAGATTATTCAGAGGCGCGGGCAGGCACAGTGACCTGGTAACAGTCAGGAGAAGAAGTCAGGGAGATACTAGAGGGAAAGAAAAAAAGCTTTCTGCGATTGGCTCACGGATTTCCTTTTTGTTCTGATTGGCTTGATGCTCTTCTCTTTGCAGTCATTCATACATTTTGTCTGCCTGCCTCAGCACTAGCTCCTGTGTTTCCTCCACCTTCAGCCAGTTCGTTCAACTTCCAGAGTGGCCACCCTGCCCTCAAGGAAATCCACCGCCCAAGGTCAAGGCAAAGACTGTGCTGCTGAAATGGGATTGGTTTAGACAAGCAGGAGCAGAACAAGATCCTAGTAACAAGTCTACCTCATCATGTCAGTGCAGGATTAAAGCATGTGGACAACAACTTGTTAAAGAGCACGAGTGCTCTTCCTGTTGTCACCGCTGATGAGCTTGTTATTGTCTTGCTTGTAATGGACACAGGCCAGTGAAAGGCATAATTAGCTTTTCATTTAATAATGCAGCATTTTTTTTTCTCTGAGCACGTACACAAGACACAAATTAGCAAATGGTTAGTTTGTTTTGAAAAACTTTGCTTTTGAAGACAGCCCGGGCGAGGTTCACAGAGCCTTTTTAAACATTCCAAACTGCTTGCTCCAGTAGTGTGGGGAATTAATGTCAATACCCTGCAGGATCAGGAGTTCACATTGAATAGTTAATGAGCTGGGGGAGAGAAGGACTCAAATAATTCCGCGAATCGAGCATGCCATGCATATTGCCTAATTTAACATAACTGCAGGCAAAAACTCGCTCAGGCAGGAACATTATACTGCTATGATTAGTAAAAACAACATTACCATCCTACACAGAAATTGCTCATAGCTCCCTAACAAATTAGTTTACTCGGGTTGGAAGATGAAGATGAACTGAATCTATATTAGAGAATTTATTTTTCACTTTCAACAATAAATTCTCCTCTGTGTTATTCATTCAGCTATTTATTAAGTGTTTTCAAGCACTTTACCAATGGAACAATAGACCAAACATACCAGGAAGTATGTTTTTCATGCACTGACATGAAGGAAGGATCACTCACTGCGCGTGATGCACAAGTCAAGATATGCATGAGTCAATCAAAAGAGCTGTCACAAAATGTTTCTTTAGAAGAAGGTGATGTGGAAGGTTTTGCTGCACTCTAATGCACTCACTTGACAGTTTAGTCAAAACTACTGCAGCCTAACACAACAGCTCTGCTATAGAATCTGACTTGAGGCTGGGAGGGGGAAAAAAACATAAAAAAGCACTAGAGTTCCTGGTGAGGTCTGAGATCAGTCAGAGGCTGAGCTGAACACAAAGACACATGCACTCCCACAGAAACCGCTGGTGCATATGCTGTTAGCTAGCTTATAGCTACCATCTGTACGGATTGGGGGTGAATAAACACAAACTGATTAACAGTTTTTCAGGAATGATGCAAGATGAAAAGATGTTTGAACACACACACCTTTAAACTTCATTTAAGTCATGTAAAATTTTTAAAGGAATAATTCCACATGTTGTGAAAATATGCTTATTCACTTTCTTGCCAAGACTTAGATGAGACAGATGAAGCACCTCTACTAATTTACCACACTAATTAACGTGTTATATCTTGTTTGTTTAATGGAGACCCTGCTGGTTGCCTGGCAACTTTGCCAGGAAGTTACTGCTGCCTGCTTTTGTACAGATTTAAGAAACAAGATATTGCATATTAATTAATTAACTTTGTCGGTGCTGATAGAGTTTGTAGCTTACAGAACAAGCCCGGCTAACTGTTTCTGGTTGTTTTCAGTCAGACAGATATGAGAGTGGTGCTGTTCTAACTCACAGCAAAAAAAGTGAAGAAGCACATTTCCCAAAATATCAAATTATTCCTTTAACTAAGGCAGTGGAGAGTGAAAACAATGGTGAAAATGGGATTGTGCGCATATGCATTTGAGTTAGTCAGTATGCATGCTCTGCTGTATATGATAGAAGCTAAATTTATTCCCCAAATGAATTGCCATTAGGAGTCTCCTGGGTCCTTGGTAGCCCCGAGGAATTATGAGATGAAGATCACATTGCATTTAGCAGTCATCACACGAGGATTTCTCACAGGGAAACATACTTTTGTGAGATCTTAGATGTGAGTTTCTAACATATACTTATTGTCAAAATCAATATCAGCTCTTGGGACCTAAGCACAGTCAGTGTGTACTGTGTACAGTTGAGATTAAAGGAAGCCTGCCCAACCCTATATCATAAAACAAAACAGACATCACATGGTTTGATCTTCAAAGCTGATATGTGAACTGCCAGCACCTCAACAAATTTTGCAGACATTGCTGTAACAGGATCAGCATTAGACTTTCCTGAACAGACCTTTATCTAACTTGTTAAAGGTCGGCGGTCTTAGTTTCTCCCTTTGCCAAGGCCTCATTAATGTCAGAGGGGATGACTTCAAGACAAACAACCCTTGCGGGCCTTTCCAAATGGCCCAGAGCATCCGATGACTCACCTAATTTAAAGTTGCATTTTAAGAGACCATAAATCCTCCCTTTCAATACACAGCTCCGTCTTTCACCAGTCCAGGCACTTCTCAGAAGCCAATATGTGTCATGATTTTGGGGGGATTTTATGTTTTGCATTACTGTCATCCCCCCAAGCTATAGAGATTTACATATCCTTGGGTTTCTGGGTTGGATCAGCGGTACACTGTGCTCATCCATGAAATGACCTATTCAACTTTTTTTTCTTTTCTTTTTTTTTTTTTAGCCTGTAGAGGATCGCCTCTGCTGTCTGTGTGAAGCTAATTGGATACAGCACTGCACCAAGCCAAGCTTCACAGCCAGGAGGAATAATTCCAGGAAATAAAACATAAAGGTATTGTCTCCATGAAAACAGTGTGCATTCAGCATTTTAAGCACATCACTGTCGCCAGAAAGGACTGGCAGAGTGAGCAAAACATGAAAGATGTTGGACAGGTCTGTGAATAGACAGCAAATCCTCTCTTCCCCTTAAACACTGACACACTTCCTCCTTGTTTTGATTCGACTGAATGTAGTATTATCATGCAAATAATTACTTTAGCAGGAAACACTAAGGAAGGGATTAACATATGCACTATTCATTCATATTAAAACAAGTCCATAATGTTTGACTATAAATCTTGCAAGTACCACATAGCCTTGTTCTTATCATCTTGAGACACTAACTACATGGTTGTTATTATGGTATTATTAAAGTCTGAGTATACTCCTCATTGAAAGAGAATTTAAAATTATACAAATGGGAACCTGGTAGCTTTAATTGCTTCTCTCTATATTTATGCAGCTCTGACCTAGTTAGCAAGTTTTCCAAAAATCATTTATCAGTCAGATCAATTATCCCTTCTTGGATTAGCAGACATAAAAGACCCAAAAGAATTTCACAACATCACCTCACTGACATGGTTTAGAGATACAGCAACCAAAATCAATTGGGCAGCTGCTCCTTTCTTTGAAATCTCTCACACTGGCGCAGCTTCCTGGGCAGCCCCGCCGTATCTCAGGGGGGTCAGCGGCTCTGAAGGATCTCCACTGTGCTGCTGAAGATTGCCTGGAGGTGTGACAGCCGCCCTCTGATCTACCGGCGCCTCTGAAGATCTGAGGACACTTTGCCCATTTCGTCAGTCGCAAGGGCTCCTCACATTAAAGCAGTGGCACTTGAGTGAGCCACACAAGCACACAGCATGAGCCTTGATTTCCAACGTCTTCTTGAAAATAAACCAGGAGAATATCTAGGAAGGAAAGGCAGATATTCTGTAACTCAGCTGTGTGAGTCCTGGGCATGTTTAGAATAATTTTAAGGTTGTCTTAATTAGACAGCCATTATCCAGTATCTCAGTCAGTGCATGCAAGAGTCATGGTGAAAAGCATTTTAACGAACACCCACTATGCTTCACACCTTAAATGTTAGACTATGCTGAACACAATTTTGTACCCCTCAGCAGCGGCTTTGCTGAAATTTGTCAGTCAGTGTTAAGAAATGATCCTGTTGCCACAGAGGAATTTTATGCTTGAGAAATTCTATTTTCTGGTCAATTTAGGAAAGAAAGAGAAGGCTGCATGACTGAGCTGCAAATTAATTTTACTGTCTTTACACTGGCTTCCTTCCGCTTTTCCCAGGGGCTTTGCTTTTTGGGCGACTGAGCCTTACACAGCTTTCTGTCACCGCTGCACACTGCACATGGGCAGCAGATGTTAGCAGTCTGTGTGCCAGGATGGTATTGGTACCAATAACACCCCTTGTACCATTTCAACAGATGTGGCTTTATTTCAGGCAGAGAGTTTGACAAACACACCTGTGGCCAGGACCACCTGCTTTTGATGACCAGCACATTCCTGCAGCTTGCAGTCAGTAAAATTAATGAGTTGTTCTGAATTCTCTGTGTGTGGGAGAGGAACGGCTATAACACACTCCAAATACTGCTTTGACAAATGTTTGAAAAATCCCCCAATACACAAGACTAAGAGTCCACAGCTAGCTAGCAGCTCTACGCAGCAGTGATATGAGCTAAATGCTTAAGTCAGTATGCTAACATGATGACAATGCTAACATGCTATAGTTGAACAGATATCATGTTGACCATCTTAGTTTAGTGTGATTAGCACTAAATACAAAGTGGGGACAATGTTATTAGTTGTCGTTTTGTTGGTAATTGGTCATGAACCAAAGTATTATCGGTGCTATATGTAAATTTTTGCTATTGCTACATAGCCAATGTTAGCACAAACTATTTATTTATTTATTTTTTATTTTTTTACCTCCCAAGAGTATTAGCTGTCGTTACAAGACAAGAGGTTAGAATACGTCCTCTGGGTAGCTGTATTTCTCAACCCTTTTATGTTGGACTGGACACTACTGGACTGGACTCACTATTGGAAAGGGTCTTATAAGATAGGATAGGCTGGGGCTAGCTGGTTAGCATGCATGCTAAAGTCAGTAGAAGAAGCAGTGATTGAAACAGAAGCAAAACAAGAGTTAACATTAGTACTGCTTTCCAGACAGCCTGCCTTTTGACCTGAAGGTGGCACTAGATGAAAGGTTGAGTGATCACTAATGGTGTTAGAGTTCATCCTGTGGGGACCGTGAATATCTGTACAATATCTCATAACAATCTGTCAAGATGTTGTACCTTTGACAATCTGTCAAAGGTATTTCTGGACCAAAGTGGGCCACACCAATGGTTTGGCTGAAATATGTTAGTTTACCACAGGCTGTGCCATAAATGAGGAGAGGAACACGCTGATAAAAGCTAAAGATCAATGTAGTCAAGTCAAGAAAATATGCCGCTTGTGTTCAAAGCTGGAGGATAAAATATGATGACTTAATGAGCAGTGTTCAGGATTTTCAAGAAATTGTATCAAATATTTATAAAGATGTTTCCACGGCAGAGGTTTCTAATTGTAAGAGATTTCTCCTCTGTCTAGTTAATAATAGAATATACCAGGTAGGCACCTTACTAGCAGTAATGGCTGGAGACATTGTCTTCTGCTCAGAGCGTTTTCATCCGGATCAAACGATCGTCATCTGGGAGTGCACACACAGCTAGACATCATCATGACAGCCGTGCCTTAAATTCAAGAGTTCGTGAAGGCGAATATGTCTCTGCCTACTTTAGAGAGGATGAGTAGATTTTGGCATAGTGGATATGAGCTGCAGCTGGCTGGTCCTCTATAGCCAGCAGTCACAGTCAGTCTCCTCATCTTCCCCCCAGTCAGCGTCCCTGGGGAAGCAGGAATTGACGTGCCATTAAAGAGGCTTTGAAGAGAGGCAACTGTCAGCATGACTGCCTCCGCTTTCTAGCAGTGAAGGAATGGAAGTACAGATCTGGGTGCAATGAGGACAGAGAGAACAGCTTTGGAAACACATCTCACTGTACCTCGTGTGCTACGAGAAATGGGAGTTAGGTAGAGATGTCTATAAAACAAAAACTGTGATGGAGAATTTAAAGTTTTATTCCACTGACAAAAAATAACAAGAACAAAATGAGTTACATGAAAAAAAATTTGCTGGTTATCTGGGATTGTTGGCAGACATTTCCCATTAAACATGGATATAAACATTAGTATACTGTACAATTTATAGTAGGTACAGGAGCATCAGTGAAGATTGTTATTCATTATATGATCATTTAGAATACATTAAAGTAATAACACATGAAATGGTTGGTGTCCTATATTTCAGTTTGTCCATGACCTCAGTGACATCACATAGACCCAATTATCTCATAACACACACACAATGCAGGGGAGCCAAGCGTAACCAAACCCAAAATGATGTCATGTGTATAATAACTGGTACAGTGACTCGGCAGAGGAGATGACCTCATTTCCTGTGTGGTTGCCATTGAAAAAAATAGAGTTTTCGGGAATTTCTGTTTTGAACTTCAGGTTTTCATAAAAATAATAATTGCAAATGATATCAGGTCTCATGCTTATTTTAACATGAGCTGATGAGACATTGTGCTAAAGTAAACAAAGAGCTATTATTATTTTTCTTTCTTGTGTGAGTTAACAGTTGAATGGTGTTTCTACTCACGCCCAAGATGAATTATATCCTTCTGTAAGGCATGTTATTGTAAGTATAAATGACTGCACAGTGGTGTCTATGCATATGTCAAAGCTACAGAGCATAACGTTGGCAGATTTAATGAATACATTTTATGCGTGTCATGAAAGATAGCACCCAAGAGCCATCTTGTCCCATAAACAAGCGTTTTTAGAATCATTATCTACATCAAGCCAGTTCATGCCACGCTTAAATAAATTACATTCGCTTGCTTTCAGTAGCATGTACTCTATAACCTTCATGCCTCATATTGCATGCTGCTGCCCTGACTGATTTTCTGCATTGTTTGTCTGCTGAATCTCTCTGAATAAGCATGTGCCCCACCCCTCCCTACACCAACACCACCGTCACGTCTGGTAGCACAACTGGTGTGGGATCAAAAAGAAGTCGTGTAAACAACCCATGAAAAGGGTTATGTTACGGATGACACCATCACTTAATTACAGTGTCTTTTACACAAAGCGCCGTGGAGCCAGATGATGCCTGCTGTTACTGGGCTACATAATTTTTATAGCAGAAACAGTAAAATGCCTAATGGTGAAATAAACAAACCACTGTAGTGAGTAGCTCATCATGAAACCTCTTACTGAATATAACATCCAGCCATGCATTTAGCTGCCTCTCACGCCCACGATTAAGTTCACAACTTAAGTCACAAGTATGGTTTAAATGCTAAAGGAGGATTGGCCCTGAGGTCACATGCATTAGATGACCTTTGACCTTGTTTGTGTGACTGTCCCTCCTGGCATGAGATAAGATAAGAAACCCCACATGGGCTTTAGTTTCTCATAAGTCAGCACAAAAAACAGACAACCTAAACAACTTTTGATTTCCTACGAGTTGTTTTCTTACGCATTCATATAAACCAAATGTAAACGTGCCCTGCCATTATTTTTATCTATCACATGTTTTCATCATCCCACAGTGTAAATGTCAAGCTGTTGTCTTTGCATTTCCATCACACATTCTTGTGAGGAAGTGAAAAAAAAAAGTGTATCTACCCCTGCACTTTCAGAAGTTAATGACAGTGGCTGCTGTAAACACCTTGTTAGAAACTGGAAAATGAAGTTCAGCACGTTTTTATTTGTCACTTGTTTGATTTGACATTCATGAGAGCAAAAGTGTGTCATCTTTAACCAACAAGTGAGCTATTCTTGTACTGTTCATCAGTGAGAATCAACACCACAAAAAATAGCTGGTCTCCCATTCATAATTCAACCTTGGGCTGCTACTTTTAGTACTGGTTTAGTATTTTTAGCCCTAAAACTCTTACAGGTCAGCTACATTCCAAGAGGTAAACCTCATCTGTCCAGACTGGACATAAAAGACTGCCACAGCATCCACAGGCTGACATCTTTTTAATGAAATTCCCTCCAGGTTGTCAGACTGGGAATTTTTAGAGCCATAGCTTTGAAGTCCTCGCCCTGATTTAGCAGAGGAAGTGGATGTTTGCTCAGTAGAAAGTCAGGGGAGAGGCATGCGGGTGGACAGAAATAGCTCCAAAAACTTTCGTCCTCTTTTAGGTGGGCAGGCAGGACTTTGGGGGCAGCAGCGGAGGCAAACAATGACATCAGGATCACCTCCCACACACACACATATAACAGTGCATAGCCTCAGCTCCTGTGGTGATTTAGGCGTTGACGTGTCAGGATTAAGTGATGTCATTCCCTAAGCAGCTCTTCTGTGGTCTCCCTCTGGGACCCCGGTGACCCCTCAGGAGCCACCTGCAGTTCATAAACATCACCCGTGTGTGTGCACGTATCTGGTGGGGGTTCACAGGAAAGGCCGCAGCCCAGATGGCCAACAATGGGAGTCAGAGATGCAGAGGGCCCAAACCAGTACATTACTGCATTCCTGCTGGATGTTGTCAACCTGTTCGGGGGAAATCCACCTCAGGAATGCCGGTTGCTTTGGGACACTTTTAAATGACGCCAGCCTGACAGCGTGGTTGTTGTGTTGTTAGTTTCACACATTATTTTGATCAAATTGATGGCAAAAACTGCTTGGAGAAAGAAATATTTGGGTTGTAAAACATCAAATTGGCAGGTTTATATTCTCCTCCAGCATAACCTGCTTTGCCCTTTAAGTCAACGCACCTGCGGCCTGCATTAATGAATGAAGTGCAAGCACTTGCATCTGAACTAAAATCTATTCATTAACATTTCATTTATTTATTAAAAGTGTAAACACGTACAACTGTTGCCCTGATGGCTCATTATATGGTGAGAAGCACCTGATCCCTTGTTAATGACCCCCTCACATTCTCGTAAGCCATCAGTTAATAATGTTAGAAAGTCTCAGACTTCTCACTTTCTAATAAGCCATTAAGATGAATTAAAGAGGCAACTGAAAAGGAGTAAATGAGGAGGAGATACAGCACTTAGAGTTATTTTCCTCAACCCACATCTGTTATGAATATCTCACTGCTGATTTATGAAATGATTAAATAACCATAAAATAGTTAAATATTGATACAGTATGCCTTAATAGAAAGTGGCACCGTTTCTGTTTCACTGGCTCAGACTGATTACCTGGAAAGTGTTCCCAGCAGCACTGTACCTGAGCCGCGACTTGTTAATGTGAAACTAAGCGCAGGAAACCTGAGAGCATTTGGTATTAGGCACCTCTGTGACACCTCAGGTACCGGAGAATATCTCTACATCTTAATTAGTATTTCTTCCATCCATCCAGAGCGGGGGGGGGGGGCTCTGTCATGAACAGCCCAGCGGTAATAGAAACAGGCCCACTCCTGTACAGACATTGATGCGTGTCTAATGAGTCCATCAGTCCTGACAGCGCTGCATCCTGGGGGACCCCTCCGTACATGATTGCCAGATGAACATTCCTAGATTGAGAGTGCCATCTGTCATTACATCTGACTCTATAGGTTTTACCAAACTGGGGTTCAGGGTAATTCATGTGCAAGCAGCACCTGTTTGTTGTGTTAGAAAATGAAAACACGGCTCCCATCACATGTCACACCTCTCTCATTTCCTCTATATTCTCCATGAGTCAAATGTGTGTGTTTGTGTAACAGGCAGTGTTCAAGGACCATAGGATATGACTCTATATATGTCAAACGCCACCAAGATACAGTATGAATGATTTACCATGCATACCTCAAGAAAACATGCAGTATATTAAGGTTTCAATAATTGATGCTATGTCCCGTTAGCCATCAGCACAATTTTCACACATCAGGTGAGGCAGTCAAACTGAAAATGATGTATATCAACTTAACTTTGCATTGCAGGATTAAAAAAGGTTCTTTGGGGAGACACGGTGAGGTGGAATTACTCACATAATATAAAAAGACTGTTGCACGCTGCACACATCAGCAACCCACTTCATGGCACTTCAGGCTGAAAGGTTTTAACTCTCGGATTCTGTCAACACTCAGAAAAAGCCATTTCCTTTCGCTCAGAGTACAGTAAATATTTCTCCTTTGCTACAAAGCCTGAATTTGGAGGGCTTTTCATCAGCTGACATGACTGCTAGCATGTAAACATCACATTACGTTTTTATCGTTCAGTCATTTACTTTTATCTTGTGCTATGTACAGGTGCTACTCTCTCTATAGTGGTGAGAAATCTTAAAACCAGGTCAAATGAGATGAAAAAAAGAGAGTGGGTGTGTTTGATTTGACAAACATGATTGAACCAAACACACTGTAGCTCTTTGACAACTCATATAATCACTATGTGTCCATCAAAAACTATTTGAAAGCAACACTTTGTTCTGAAGAAAGCTAATCATGTAGCTTTGTTATTCAACTAATGAGCTAAAACACAGTATCACCGCATCACTGTTATGCAACACACTATAATCTGCATGCAGTTTTCTTTTAAATGAATGCCTAAAGCTTCACATGCATGCTAATATTCCTGCAGGTTTTCAGTATGAAAGTCAAACTCATTGATGTGGAATGTGCTGCATGCAGTCTTAAATTTGTACATCTACAAAGGAAGTAAAGCAGGAATAATAACAACAGAATTTTCTGTTCTGGAAGGAGGCATGTGTTACAATACAGCAGTGTTTGGTTGCCATGCTGCCTTGTTATTGCTCATGTTCATATCTCCACACACATTTGAGGGTAGTTGCTCTCTCTCTCACAGTCGTAACATGCGCTCTTGTTTCTGGTCAACTTCCTCTAGGTGTGAAGGGAAGCCCTCTGTGCCCCATGATTCAAGTGTGTGACATACGTAAAAGCAATCATATGATGAGACAGATGCTTATGGTTTCAGAAAGCACTTTTTGCCCAGATACAGCCTGTGTGTGTGTGTGTGTGTGTGTGTGTGTGGCAGTGTGGGTGGGGGGTGGGAACTTGTTTACAGCTCACACACGCTGCTTTGAGTCCTCTCAACAGGGGGAAGAAAGAAAGACAGCGTACCAGAACTTGGCAGTGGAGTGAAAGTGCAGTGCACTAGCGGTGAGTTTTTCAGGGATAAAAATACTCGCCGGTGAGCTGCCTCGAGCTCAGCAGTGGGACTAGAGGTACAACAGCCTTTGGGCTTTGAAGCATCACTATCTGTGGCAATCAGCCCAGTGTGTTGAAGTAGGTTAAACCAAATCTCCATAATATGCAAAATGCCCAGTAAGTCTTTGGACTGAACTTGTTGGAAAGTGCCTTTTTATATCACTGCCTATAGGAGTCATGTGTTATTGTAGATGGTATATATTTGATTTTTTTTTTGTGTTTTGTTTCTGAGTCATTTTTGGATAAAACTCCCCCACAGTGTGTACTTTTTTTACAGCCAGTACAAAGCTTTGGAGTGGATGAAACCACTTAAACCCTAACCACTGACTATAATATGTAATATAATACATTTCTGGAGAGGAATGGGGTTGTGTAAAGGCAGGGGAAACCTTAAATGAGCAGATCCTGAGGGTAAGGAGCTCAGCGAGGGACTCGGTGCCAACCAGCCCTGCAGCCTGGCAGCTCTCTGCTTGATTGGTCTCAGTGGGCAACTGGGATGGAGGGCAGAAATCCCATCTACATACGAGGACGCGCACACAGCCGGCATAAACACGCAGGCCGTACACATGCTGGCGCGCGAACATGCTTAAAGTGATATAAACAAAAGCTTTAACAACATTAAAACTCAACTCATGTACAAGCTGACATCCTTTAAAAAAAAGCCTGTTGAACAGTGCAAAAGGAGAGCACTGCCAAATTCAAATGCATACACACACATATTAAAACATACAACACCCACATTCAAACACATGACACCCACACACATAAAGAGTCTCACACATCACGGCTATGAACGCAGCGCAGGGGGCTGGGTTCACATTGCCTGCATGCTCTGTGCCTATTCAAAAGCTAATTCTCCTGCGCTGGGATTCAAAGAGCCATGGCCAGCCACCTGCAACCGAGGATGAGGAGAGGAGGATGGGAGGGAGGGGAGGGGAGGAGAAGGGAGGGAAGGGTGGGGGGGGGACAGGAGAGGGAAGAAAGGGAGGAGGAGGAGGTAGCAGTGGAAGAATGACATCACCTTCCCTGAAATGTCACCATTATCTCAAGCCTCAGCTTAGCTGTCTACAGAGGTGACATCATCCTCTCTTCGCCCCTCCCCCCTCCTGTGCCGCTCTCTCTCTCTCTCTCTCTCTCTCCCTCCGAGGTTGTGTGTGGTGAGGGCGTGTATTTGTTTGTGTGCATGTGCGTGCAGGCGTGTGAGCAGGAAAGCGTTTTTCAAGACAGATACAAGCACGAGTGGATGTTTGTCTGTGTTCCTTCTTTCATGCCTTCACAATGCAATGAAAACTAAAACCCACTTCAATAATATTTCAGTGCGCTTTGCTTCATTTTGTGTACACACAATTACAATTATTATCTTATGCTATAATATGTCCCACTTTTAAGGGACATTTAGCTTTACTTAGGGTGTGCTATTTACTGTATGAAGTCATGGTTAAGGTGTAACACCATATTAAAAAGACAGTTAATCAAAATTATGAAAAACATATTTTCTATCTCATCTCTTTGTTTGTTGTTTGTTGAGAGAGATGATGAATATTAATCTCTGAAAAACATCCATGAAATAAACTCTGGAGGAAATGAGGAACAGCACAATCTTAATTACAACCAAACAAGTATAAAACATAATAAACACCTTATAATAATCTATGAAAACACCAGGTTATTCATGAGTACATCTGAATAGATTTATTATAAGTTTAAAGATGCTATATGCAGTTCAGGTCATTATTTCCATAGCTGGTTTATCCCAGAGGTTTGCTGCTGTCACATTAAGGCTTGTTTGTAGTTTGTTGCATCTAAATGAGACAAAACAGTGGCCATGTAGCCATGCAGACAGTTTTGGTTTTAGGTGTCCAGGTTTTGAGATATCACTGTTGGGGATTTTGCTTGTGTTGCTAAAAGCATAGAAAAGATTAAAAATCAGGACACTGTGTCAGCATTATTCTCCCATTTCCCAGAGCCTTCAGTGACAGGATCACAAAGACACACCCAGTCAAATAAAAGTATACATTTCTGGGGTGACCTGATGACCTACGGGTTAAGGTGTTGATCATGAGCTGCGATGTCACTAGTTTTCATTAGCCCACACGTTTTTTGTTTACTGTTGCTCATTTCTGTCTCCTCTCATTCCCCATCATCTTCCTACTGCTGACGGTCTAATAATAAAGACGAAAAATGCCTTATAACATTATAACTCAGGTGCCTTTCAATAACGTCTGGCAAACCTTACTTACAGTTTACCAGCAGGGCACAGATGCACACAAACCAGCTAACAAACTAACCCCCACCCATTAGACCACCGCTCCTGTCCTCATTGCATCTCAGTAGACCATTGTGAGGACTGACCTCTGTCATGTTATTACACCATCTGATGCCCTCGGCAGCTGACACTCATAAAATCCACCGAAGCATGCCAGCCATGCCATCACTGCCCTTTGTATGTGTCCCAACACTCCCGAATATACTCACTCGGGACGACATCCCATGAATAGTTTATTTACACTGAGTAAAAAGGAGCAGGGGGTGACAGGTATACAGTATGTGTCATCTAATCTAAATTCCTCTCATGTATAATTTGAAATATGCTTTCAGTTGTTTTTTTCAACTGATGCTATCTATACAGTCACACTGACGAATCTGTGCATACAGTTACTGTTCCTGTGCCACAGTCTGTGAACTTGCATCAGTCTTTTACAAATCTGAGAGAAACCACTGACCTTGTGGTGCTATTGGAAAGGAAAATAAAAAGTCTGAACAGGGCGGTGACTTTGTGTAACCATAAGTTTTAAGTTACCACACCAAGAATAACTTCATATACAGGAATTTATAACAGGTGTATGACCTGGAATTTAAGCCTCATTTAAGTTTGAGTCATCCCACAAAAATGGGTCAGTAGGATTGACGCCCCATTTACTGTCTATGGAGCAATGTCAAATTTTAGACCTTAAAATGAAGAACTGCTGTGTCCTGTATGTACAGAATGTCAAACGTGTAGAAATAACAATAAACTTGAGCCTGAACCTGAACTCAAAAGTTATCACTTGTAGTGACAAAACAACAGAGAATAATCTCCTGACTCTGCAGGTCCTCTTCTCTCTATGGAGCTTTTCAGCATCTTTGAGTTTTATTGTCTCCAGCTTTAACAGGCAGCTGGATTCAATGAAAACCTTAGGCTACTTGTCTAACATCAATTAGCCAACAAGTAAAGTTAGCAATTAGCTGGTGAATGTAGTTTGGCATTTAGCACCTAACAGTCGGGTTATGCTCCAACAGAACCAGTACACGTTGTCCCACCTCATTGAAAATCAAGTATTTTTGGCTTTTCTGAATGTCCACACTCAAAGGTGGAGGTCAAGCTTGCTGCACTGCTCCAAGTGGCTGAAAAACCCACAAAAACAAACAAACAAACAAAATAAATAAATAAATACAACACCAAAAAAACAAGTAATTAATGTAACTTTAGGGAAGGACAGTTGTGCTTTCACATTAAATTGTCCTGGGACATCAGAGCAACATTTGTTAATAATTAAAACTGGCGACACTCCTCTACCAACTGAAGACACAGTTTACTCCATGTCATGTTTCTCTTTTGCAGTTGCATAATTGTGTTTTGTCAGTGTTACTACAGCAAGTACTTGTTCCACAGGAACTTGGTTGCATTCTATTTTTAACTCTCTCTAATTTGTCACCTTTTTCACAAGTTATAGTAAAACAAGAAAACAAAACTAGTTTTTATTGCAACTTCCTTGACTATTTTTGTCTCAGTTTTGTTTCAGAGTTACTATTTATGAGAGTGTATATAACATTTTGCAGCATTTATTTTGTTTTTTGTGTGTGTATTGTAGATTTTAAAAAAAAGTTACTAATCATTATTATGGATTTGTTGTAGTGTTCATTTAATCTCCCTGTGTGATAAGTAAAGTTTGTCTTCTCTTATTTGACTCACTGTGATAGGGGTTTTTGCTTTAGTGAGAATGACCAGTACTTTTCTGTTTTGAAATAATTGAGCAACTTCAAGTAACAATTCCACTTATTTAAGAACAGACTCAGCCAAATAAAGGTTTATCATTTAACACTCAATTTCCACAACATTTGAGAGTCTGTGTGAAAATGTAAATAGCCTTTTAGCTACTTATCTAACTTTTGTTGTTTACCTGTCAAACCTGTCTTTAATGACCTGCTCTTTTTTGATGCTTTTACTACAGGACCCATTTAACCAGCACTGTGACCTTTACTCTTGCCTCCAGGACGCTTAATTGTATATCATTTTAAACAACAGAATACCTCTTTAAGGATAGACACGGGTTATTCTTGTGCATTTTAACCTGTTTGCTAAAGCTGTGGTGTGGGGCCCCTGCTGCTTCTCGCCTCTATTGTAATGCAGGCCAGGTTTATAATCCACTCCTGGCCCGGGCCACTTCACACCTCGGTGAACACTGTGGACTCCTGCTGAGTTTGGATGGGATTCAGTGACCACCCCTTTACAGGGGACACACACACACACACACACACACACACACACACACACACACACACACACGCTTAAGCACTAGAGACCTACACACCTGCCACCCAAATCAAATAACTCCCCAGTTTCACCTCCGGCGTTCTGGTGTTCAATCTCTTTGTCTTGCAGGTGTCCGTCCCACAAGTCAAAAGGTGAACAAATAGAGAAACACAGGCAAGTCATGGCTAACCATTACTCAGAGAGGTGATGTCAATAACATTTTGACCTCAGAGGTTAACGGTGGAAGAATGTGGACTTAATGACCATCAAGGGAAAGATAAATATTTCAGACATTATTAAAGAGACAGAAGGTGGGGCAAGGATTTCTATAACAAGTAGGAGTTGGGGGTGGGGGGGGCGAACTATAAGATCAAAGCATTCCACACCAAGCATTTGCACAGTGAGCGTTCAGGGTGGGGTCTCTGGTCATTACGGTGGGGTGCTTGCACAGGAGTGGGAGTCATCAGAGCTTTTACAACACCTCATCCCTCATAAAAGAGCAGCCTCTAAAAATAGGGACAAGTCCAAATGATTCAACCCCAGAATTTCTCTGGCAGGTCGAGCAGAAATATTTGCTCTGAAGGAAGGCAACACCATCAGATGTTCTGGCAGAGTCTCATTGGTAGAATAAACATTAATTAAAGCTTTTGAACTTAACAAATCATATTTCATGCATATAATTGGTGTTATGAGTCCCCTTGTGGACAGAGAAAAAACTGCTGTTAAAGAGCACTAACAAGGCCTGGTGATGGAATTCTTGGTGGGAAGTAATTAAGTACATTTACTCAACTAACTACTGTACTTATGTACAGCCTGTAACTGCTGTAAAGCCTGGCCTAAAATGTATAGAAATTTAAATGGCTCGCACTCCTTCTACAAAGGAGCAAGACCCCAGATTGAACACACCTACACAACTCTTTATGCTCACTTGGTGTCGCTTTGTGGTTATTTTATGTCTCTGTGTAGTTGTGTTGCATCTCCACAAGGTCATTCTGTGTTGCTTTGTGGTTATTTTGCATCTGTTTGTGGTAATTTTGTCTGTTTGTGTGGTCATGTTGGGAATCTTTGTGGTTGTTTTGTGTTTCTTTGTAGTGGTTTTGCGTCTCTTTGTGGTTGTTTTTGCCTGTTAGTCATTTTGCGCCACACTTGCAGTTGTTTTATGTCACTTTGTCCCACCCACCCCTTGGGCACCTGGGCCTGTGCCTGATGTGATCATTCAGTAATCCATACATGCCAACATACATACAACTAAACACATACTGATATATGTGAAATATATTGATCTTTTGACTTGTCAGTAGCATCTTGTCTTCACTCAATCTTCCCTTTTCCTTTGCAGTAGCATCCAGTACTGCTCTCTGTGCCAGAGGGTTTGGCATAGCTGTGTGGAACAGTGACAGCTGTAGGGGAGTTCAAGTCTGGGGCAGAACGAGTCCAAACCACACCCACCACCCATCCAGCAGAACAGAGCAGTGTCAAGGGCAAGAATCCACAACAGGTGCCAGTCAAGCTCGGATTTGTATGCATTCAAACGGTAGCAGGCATGGGCACTGTGGTGGTAAGCTTTCACAGATGCAATGGTTTCACTGTTCACTGGTGATCATTAACAATGACTATTTAAGACCCCTCCTCCTGGGTGCCACCTCCCTGTATGGAGCTGTGCCATGTATTTAGAAACATAAACTCGGGGCACACAGGTGGCTCTGTGGCATGCTCATGCAGAGTGTCTCTTGCGCCCCTCTCCAGAGAGATGAGGTGTTGAGGGAGAAGTATCAGATATGTTATGGCAGCATGCAGCAAAGGAGCTAATAATATGATTCACTGTCATTCTAGTCATCTTGTCCTCGTGGGTGTATAACGTGATGATAGAATGAAAAACATTCAAGCAATACCAGGCTGCACAGTTATGCTCTGCCTTGATGTTTTTATGTTTTGTCTGACTGCAACTGATCCTAAAAAGAAGTCATTCAGCCGTATTTGTTATGTTGGAATGACAGCTAATCATAAACTTGAGTGGATAGGCATAATAATAATAAAGTGTTTTTTTAAGTGTAATGGTGGAAGAGGTGCTCCAATACTGTAGTATAATTACAATGTAAAAGTATTTTAGTACACAGTCAACAACAAAGAAGTTTAAAATAACACATACAATAGATACCCAGTCAAAATATGTTTGCTTAACTATAAACTGGACTTGGATGTTTCATTTTAAAAAAAAAACAAAACAAACAAAAAAAACATATTAATGTTACATTTAAGAAAAATCTGACTTCCTTTAATATCTGTTGTAGATAACTTACATCTTTTTCCACTGTATTTTGTTTAGTAAGTTTTGATCTCTATCAAAGTTTACATCAAATACACATCAATATACCAGTAATGTATAAGATTAAACCTCTCGAGCCAGTTTGCAAGTCCTGTATTTTTTTTTTTCAAGCTTGCACCGCCCTCTGCTGCTCAGACGGTGTAATTACACCGCAATAACACGAATAACTGTTTCTAGTGAAGATAGCTGAAAATAGAGGAAACATTACGAAAGGGAAAGATGAAAGACTACATTTCAAATGAAATACACGGGAAGTGTCATGATTACTTCAAGAATACTACATAAAGACGTCGTCATTCCAAAGAGGTTTTTACTGAGTGTTTTGCAACTAGCAAGTGTTCTGAAACGTAACATAACGTTTCATAATCTCTCGTGCGTCTAAAAGAAACCAAAACTGCGAGGTCTCAACAGAGAGAGACACAAAATCACCAATATACTGTAAAAGCTTAAAAGAGGCAATCCGCCATATTCTCAGTTTGACAGCGATTCATGAAATAAGGAAGTGGGCCCACCTTACAGCAGGACTGCAGAGGTGAGGGAGTGGCCACCTGCCACCCTCTTGCTCAACTGAGAGAGTGAGACACAAACTGTGAGGCCTGGACTCTCCGAGAGGAATTATACTGTTGTGTCAAGTTTTAATTCTTGGAGGAAGTAAATCAGAATCAGGTAAGACTGAAACTATATAAAAGTTATGTTTATTTCAGCATATATGGATTTTATTTTTAGAATGAGGTGATCTTAATGACTTATTGCAACTAATAAAAGTGGCTGCTATAGGCCCACGTTTATAGAGGTTAATGACATAAACAGCCTATATTCAATGACATGAGCTTAAAAGTCTTGGTTTTTGGTTTCACTGGTTATAAACAGCAAGTGTTTTTCCCTTTGAAATATTTCTGTACTGTTTGTGGGACAGGGCAGAGTGTGAAACTGGGCTTTGAAGCTGGAATAAGTGCATTTTCAAGGTAATGAGTTGATAGCGAGGGGCACAATGTGAAGTGCAAACTGCCGTTTTCTCCCAGAGAAAGAAGTTTGTTCATTATCACAGCATGTCTGTGCAGGTGAGGGAGCAGCCAGCCACATTCCAGTGCCTGGGGTCATGACGGTGCAATATGTAGACCCTCTCAGCAACAATGTTTAGAGAGCAGGCCTGTCTCAGTGTCTGCCTGTGTTGACAAGCACCTACCAGGAAAGAGGCTTCACTGTAACTGCTGCATTCTTCTTATTTACAGAAGTCTTCTTAGAAAAAGAGCAGGCTCTTTTCACGCTGCTTAATGATGTGTTGACAATGCCCCAAATTTCCAGCTCATTTGCCTGTTATGCAAGCATTAGATTTTAATCTTGAAAACCTAATTTTCTCAAATTAGCTTTGAAGAGAAAACACAGTCTGATAAAGAGACACATCAGGTGGTAAATTAGCAGAGGTCTAATATGATTTCTGAAAGCTGGTTGCTGACAGTTCCTCTATAATGTTACCCAGGAAACACCATGCGATGATACTGTCAGCCAGGAGTGCATGTCTTGACAGAGACCTGCAAAGACAGTGTGTCTACCATTGCACCACTGTGTATTTCACCTAAAAAGACAGCAGAGAGACAGTCACAGAGTTGAATGTGTCTTGGACTGATTACTAGACTTTTCAGGTGGATACAGATTTTTTAAGTCTGCAGATTCAAATCTGTTACTTTTGTTACAGAGATACAGACTGAGTGGAACATCTTAAACTTCTCTGTGTTTTCTGATGGACAAACCATTAGGGCTTCTTACTAGGGATAAATTCGGTCCAGCGCTAGTAAGAAGTTTGTGAATGGACCAAATCATTAGCAGCATAACCATAATTGTAAGATAGTCAAATGATAAAGAAAGAAGTTCTCAGTTAAAAACAGCCCACATGACGAGTTAACCAAAAAAAAAAAAAGCCGCAGCTAACCTTATGATTTTATTGTGGTACCATTCTTTCGCACTTTCCTCCAGCTGTGTGCAGTGGGAATTATTCCTCCACAGAATGCTGTATAGTGAAATGACTCTAGCCTCTTCTCGGGTCTCTCACCAGCTCCTGTGGAATTTCATTCTCATTTGTCACAATTTCTCACCCGGTATCAGTCCCTGTCACTCACCCTCTGATGTCTCCCAGTGAAATCTCTACATTTGGAGCAAAACACTGGAGTTTAGAAACAGAACGGCAGCAGCAGTGTGCAGGAATAACTTTAATTCAGTCCCGCTGCAGGTCCGTTTGTTGTGGCTGAGAAACGATTTGAAAGAGTTGGTTCGCTCTAGTTTTTGTGATAAAAATCTCTCTCGGGAACAGCTGTTACCATAACAACTCAAGTGCCAGCGTGACAGTGTGCGAGAGAAGCAACAACACTGTGTGCCTGGGAAGTGTCGCTTTTGTACACTAACAAAAAAAAAAATCTAAAAACGCTGTTTAAAAAAAAAAAAAAACAAGCAGAAGAAAGGACTTCATGGCTGTCAGTGATTTTAATTAGGGGATTTTTTTCCTATTAAATTGTTTTGTGCCTAATGTTTGTTTACTTTTTGTGAGCGCTCCACTTGACAAGACTGGCCTGCTCATAAACTAATTGGTAGACTCCTGTCATACAAAATTACAGTATTAGCATGGCTTGATTTATCACTGGTTCGGTGTAGTGGATTTTCACAAGATGAGATGAAATGAAACACATTATAAACACAAGCACCTGGACTGGGGTATTATTTAAAAAATGTACTGTGACAAACATTAACATTGTTTCCTACAAAACCCTTTTGTTAAATTTAACAAAACATGCCAAACTTCTCTAATATTAAAGTCTAAACAAGCTTCACCACAACCAGTGCCATTTATGGTGTTATTTATCGTTCAAGCTAGACTTTTTCTTTCCTTTTCCTCCCCATTTTTTCCTCTGTTTTTGTTTTATATAACTGACAATTTCATCTAAACACGGTCTATCTATGCCATACCCCATTCATCTTTTTCTATCATGCATCACTTCCCATAGTGATATAATGCGTGAAAATATTTTGGCACTGCAGATTTTAATGTACTGTCCATACAGCATGTCACTATGTTTACGCATCGTTTTTTCCAACTCAGCCAAGGAATGTATTTGTATATCCGGTCCTCCACATACTTTAATCCATGGATGTTTTTATTTTAGTCATAAGTAATCTTAAACTTCACCCTCTGCCTCCTCAATCACCTCTGTCAGGCCTCCCACACCCAGGTAATGGTGCAACATGCCAGTTGTGCTGCACGCTCATCTTCTCTCTCTTTTCCTTTCTCTCTTTCTCACTATATACACACATGGACTTCCACACAAACACACCCACACATACACACACCACACAGCCCTGCTGGGGAATTCATGGCCTCAGGCTAACAAAACACAACCCTGTCTAACAGCGGTGGAAAGCCCTGAGAGAAACTAACACAGCTCAGTTCCCTCGCAGCAGAGAAACGGTGTGGAGCTTCATTTGTGAGAAAACATGTTATGACAGCTAAAAGGCACTTCACTGACGGACACAGCTGTGAGGTGGGTAACTGGGAGAAATCTCTATTTCACAACTAGGTGTGTTGTCAAGTATTTAGCTCTCTCTTATCTTGTTTGCTGAGACGATATCCCCTCAGTGTTTTGACTGACAGAGCAGAATATTAACATGAGGGGTGCAGAGTCAGACTTATGTTGGGTTCATAAGATGAGAGCAGCTCTCTGGACTTTTTATTTGATGCATCAGTTGGTTGCTGTCAGATGTAACCTTAAAGGTCTATCGAAGTGTGTGCAAGCTTTCCACATTTTCACCCCACTCAAGACATTTGAAATGACTATTCCCAGATGTGTGATTGTGGCTGTGTGCAAAAAAAGTTATTTTCAGGATGTTTGCTATCCATCACCATGTTTGTTTGGTTGTAGCAAAATCTCCTACTGCTGGAATGCATTTTTTATGTTGTGCTCATATCTTAAATGAATAGTTAGACAATTTAGGAAATATTCATATTCACTTTTTTTGGCCAAGAATTAGATGAGAAGAACAGCACCACTTTCATGTCTGTACAGTATGTATGTAAGCTAGCAGCTGGTTAGCTTAGCTTAGCACAAAGACTGGAAACAGGGAAACAGCAACACTGACTATCTAGCAAACTTATTTGTTTAAAGGACCAGTGTGTAGGATTCAGAGAGATCTACTGGCAGAAATTAATGTAATATTCATAATTATGTGTAGTGTACAATGAACTACCAAGAATCGCTGTGTCTCTGTTAGCTCAGAATGACCCCTTCATATCTACATAGGGAACATGTCCTCCCTGCATCGCCATGGTTCTACAGTAGCCCAGAATGGACAAACCACAGACTGGTACTAGAGTGGGCGTTTGGTGTTTTTACGTTACTTGAAGGCCACCATAGGTTCTCCTAGATGGTTGCCAGATTCCGCTAAATCCTACACACTGATACTTTAATTCAAACAAAAACGGAAACATAAAACCAAATTGCCATTTTTACACTTCAGTTTTTGTACATATTAAATAAATGGGATACAGCGTGTTAAATAGTAAGCATTAGAGGTGCTAATAGGCCAACATATTTAACTTCAGTTAGGCTAGCTGTTTCCCATGTTTCCAGTCTCTATGCTAAGCTAAGCTAAGGTCTTTGTTTGATATTGGTCATACAGACATGAGACTGGTATTTCTCAAAATATTAAATTATTTCTTGAAGAAATACAGAGGAGCTTCTTTCTTGTTACATTTTGAGACATTTTTACCTGAATCTTTACTGTAGGACAAATCAATACGGCTTGCATAATAGCACAGAGGTAAGACGTTGCTTCATGGGTTGGTTAGTCATCATTCATCATCATTCAGTGTTGTTCGGTTTCCGGAGAGCGTTGTCTTAGTTTACAAAATTTTGTTGTCCCATTTAACCAGTAGACAGGTAGTTTCCCACAGGCTCTCGCTCCCACATTGTGTTTTCAACAGTTATGTCGTGAAATTTCAGATCATACTTGCCTCTAGATAACAAAAGATAAATATTAAGGTGCTTTATCCATTGATGTAGAAGATACAAGTCTCTACACTGTCACAGCTTTGTTCTATGAATCACACAGGCCCTCACTTGAAATCACGGTTAGGAAGGAATGTAATCAGCAGATCACTGAATCAATGATGTGAGTCACTGACACCACATGGCACAAGATCACAGCATGACTGTGAAACATTGCATGACTGGCTGTAGTAGTACTACGCTGCAACAAGTCATAGAACAGCATGTACTCTCCTGTTACAGACACAGTAGTGTCATCACTGACCTTCATTTAATATACAGTTTGCACTTGAATGTACAGTATGATTTACCTGGATTACAGTTTTCTCTCTTGTTGATTGTCTACTTCAGGGTTGAATCTACTTAAACACTGAGGTACAGTCCCATAATATTACATATCATACAACATCTAATTTCAAAAGTTTTTCCTTTGTCTGTCCAAAGGATTTTTTGATATGATGGTGCCAACCCAACTGTGACAATGTATGAGGTGATGTCTGGTGACACCCTGGCCTGGAAGGTGCCCAGTCCAAGACAAAGTGACACCGAGTCCAGCCTAGAATCACACTTCACAGGGGACGGAGGGCCCGTCAAGATCCTCAAAGTGTGCTTCTGCACCAACAACAACCTGGGCAAGAACTTCAAGCTGGTCAAATGTGACAGCTCCTGGCAAATTAGGGTGAGAGTAACCTCCAAAATATGGGGAAGGGAGTTGAAGTGTCAGGAGACTGTGATGAAGAGGGAAATCTCAGTTTATCTCAGATAATTTTGATAACAAATCCTGAGCAGGAGAGAATGTTTTTGGCTTTCTTAAGATGTAAAAAAGTTGATAAATACTTTTTCACCTGACAAATAATTTAGTTCTTACACACTAAATTGAAGCAAGTGTCCACCACAAACTGTAAAATTAGGCAAGGATGACAAAAAAAAAGTTATATACTATACTTTGCTCATTGTGTCTCATTCAGGCCATTCATCCGTTCGATCCTGGTGAGCGGTCGACTGGGGCCGAACATCAAACACACAGGATGCTACGGTCTCCTGCTGAAACACTTGAAGTCTGAAGAACTTCACTGGCTGCATCCGGATTTGACTGTAGGAGAGGTAGAACAACGATATGAGAGCCATCATGTGGAAGCTGAGTGGAGGTACAGATGGATCACTAGGATGTTTAAGTTAGAATTTTAAGAGAGACGTTTACGGTGTGTGAAATTAAAGCATTGCATTTGATAAATTTCTATGGTTTCTTCTTGGAACACAGGTACGACCTTCGTATCAGATACGTTCCTGTCAACTTCCTGGAAAAATTCCAAGATGACAGATCTACATTGCTGTATTTTTACCAGCAGGTAACAAGTTACAGTTCATTATTTTTTAACCTTTTGGCTGGTGTAGATCAGTGGATATTTGGCAATAAGAAGTGATGTTCTCACACTGTAAAAGAGAGCGCCTGCAGCATTACTGGTGTATGTCTCATTACTCTGTTTTACTAAACGACAGGTGCGTAGTGATTATATGCAGTATCATGCCAGTAAAGTCAGTGATGGGATGGCACTGCAGCTCGGTTGTTTGGAGATCAGGTGAGTCTCTGCATTCTTTAGCTCACAGGGTTTAAACAATGTGATTCAATTTGTTTAAGAGTGATTGAGTTGGTTGGATTTATTGTATGTTGAACATGTCCATGTGTCATAGTTATATATTTATTCACATCACATTCTCATTCTTCATGTTTTGGTGTTGTAGATAAGTAAAAATACACGATAGATGAGATGATATTCAGATTTTCAGTGCGCAGCAGTAAATCACAAATTAACTTATTGTTTAGGATGCACAAACTCACATGCTCTGTTTTTACAGGAGGTTTTATAAAGACATGAATGCAAAAGGTCTAGAGAAGAAGTCCAACTTTGAGCTACTAGAGTAAGTTATTATTTTCTCTTAAATGTGTTAATTTTGATGGTTTTGATGATATCATTTTACTTGAAAATGAGCCTTGAGTCCATCAACCCTTTTAAAATCTCAATTGGATAATATTACCTGGTATGTACATGTACAACCAGTTCTTTATATAAGGAACATCAGGTGTTTGTCTTGCAGCAATATTCATGTCTTTAATTCCTCTGTTTATCTTCATAAATGAAGAAAAGAAGTGGGCCTGGACCTTTTCTTTCCTGAACAACTGATCAACAGCATGAAGGTAAACTATCCTAACCAGGAGTGAAGTATGATTGACCAGACACCAACAAATTTTGTCATGTTTTGTCATGTACAAATTATAGTAATGTCAAACCTCCTTGTTGCGATCCAGTCAAAGCAGCTACGGAAGCTGATTCAGCAAACGTTTCAACAGTACGCAACACTCAAGGAGGACGGCTGCATGGTCAAGTTTTTTGAGACCCTCAAAGAATTCGTCAGCTATGATGAAGAGGTCTTCCCATGTGAACTGGTGGTGAGTGACAACATTATGTTCAACCTCCCCTCCACTAAATCCTGTGATAGTCATTGTTGTGGATTTCCAGGGGCTCCTAACATTGATTTACTCTTGTACATTTTAATATAACAAGCATTAAGGCATCTATTTTTGTGTTGGTACATGGCACAAAATGAAGCTGATCTGGAGCTAACCTCTGTAATGTCATGCAGCCGTCTTTATTCAATAATTATTTAAACCAGCTGACATATAATGCAGACATGAAAGACAGAACAAAGAATAATGAGTGATTTTTATCAGTTATGTAGTCCATGACAGTTAGTAGATACTCTATACTCACAGCCCTTCCTTTACTGTGGTGAGTCTCTCTACAGCCATCTGAAGGCAGTAGGTGCCACAATTATGCACATCAGATCCTCTGGTTAATTTTTGTGCAATCAGCACCAGACTGTTGCAAAATAGCCACAGAAACCTCTGTGCTTGTGTGCACATTTAGCTTGTCATTTTAAATTAATTATTCTACTGCAAAGGCTTGTTGGATACTGACACACTGACCACATTGGTCAGCATCCCCTTTAATGAGTCAGACTGAAGTAACAACTGGAAGGCTGTCTGCCAACATGATCTGATACAGACTCACCTGTAATATATGACAATGTATTCTTTCTGATCTCACCCTGCTTGACCACAAAAAGCATTCCCTGCTGCACTGGGCAGGGCTCTGCACTGCGTATACATATGCATGAATGTAGGACACTAAACCATTCTCTTTTGTCAACAGCAAGGTTGGAGTCTGTCAGTGGAGCTGGTGGTTGGTGGAAGGGGCATTCGCCAACGCACTCAGAAGGATTCAGCGGTAAGCACGGTGAAGATTCATACAGAACACTGTTGTATTATCTCATCTATTTAGCCTTTTTCTAGGATTTTTGTCAAAGGAATAGTTGGACATTTTGGGAAATACTATTATTTATCCTTTCCTGCTGAAAAATTAAGCTACAGCAAGCAGCCAGTTAGCTTAGCTTAAAGACCACGAGTCATTGTTTACATTTCGACATAACATGTTATTTAGTAAATTTAAGAAGTTGTGGTAAATGGATATTGTTGTCACTGGAGCTAGGCAAGCTGTTTTCCCCTGTTTTCTGTCTTTATGCTAAGCTAAGCTAAACCTGTCTTTATGCTATAATATGCTAAACAGTTTCTGGCTCTAGCATCATAATTAGCATACAAACATTTTCTCAAGTAAGTGAATGAGCATGTTTCTCCATTCAACTGCTCCATCAAAGTTATCATTTCTGGAAATACAATTTTTCTACACTGAAACTTTGGTGGATAAATGATTTCTGTTATATATTTCTGCCACACCATGCTACAAAGAAACTGGTTCAAATCCTTTGACAGCCATCAGTGGAAACTACAACATTATGTATCTCACACAATGCCACAAATATAATCATCATAATTTAACTTCTTGCATTCCTTTTCTTTTGTGGCTTAGGCTGTGTTTCTTGCCGACTTCAAACAGATCAAGAGAGTACAGTGCTTATCTCGGAGCGACGGCAAAGCTCTGCTAAACCTCGACATAGAGGGGGCCAGACAAGTAAGTATCAACACAATCTGCAAATTATGTAATATTTTTGTATGTGTTTGTGTTAAAAATAGCTAGAATTGGCAAGTACATTTAGTATAAAGAATGGCACAGGAAATTTATTTTGTGCTTCCCTTTTCATACCGTTTGCTTCTCCTTTCTGATAGTGTCTATCGATCAATGTGGCCACAGTCCCTATGGCAGAGAACATGATGGACCTTATTGATGGGTACTGCCGCCTGGAAAATGAAACAGATGAAAGTGTTATCTACCGACCAAATAGAGGTACATATGAGTCAGCTACTTCGCCTGTTGCTTTCTTAACACCACTGTGATTAAAACATTGTTGGAAGATTTAAAAGCTTGATTATAGTCTTTTCAAAATGGATTATTTAAGCTTAACTGGAATTCCCATGACTAATTTCTATCCTAGATGCTAATGCACGAAGTTCCCTGCCAGAGATTCCTACAGGGTGAGTGGATTATGGCTTTTTTACAACTTTAAATGATTTGTGCCCTTTCACGGCCTCAGAGTAGCTGCAGAGTCCAAGCTGTACTCATTCCCTTTGGTTATAATATGAAATGAAGAGTTAGTTATTGATGAGAAAGGCTCTTTTATTGAATCTTGCTGTCAGGAGCCATAATCTGAAAATTTATGACCTGGGCTTTCTTCCATTTTGTCTTTTCTCTGGAGCAGCAGAGACACCAGCTCGAGCAGACACAGTATGGGTGAGCTGACAGTTTTTGTAGTCATATGTAACCTCCATTGTACCACACAGCATTTCCATTTTCATTGACAGCAAGATGTTTCTGTAATTATACAAAAAAGTACATAGCGAGGGATTGAAGTTATTGAATCATGCTTTGAGAAAACAGTTCTGTTTTTGTATTTGTAGGGTCAGATATCTACTGTGAGATCCTTGATGAGAGGCCGAGATCAGGTTTGTCCAAAACTTTGTATTCACGTGTTTTGCAGAATTAGATCTGAAGAAGCTCACTTTTGAGCTTTAACAAATTTTTGTCTTTAGTTGTGAAGTATGGGATCGACCGAAATGACATCGTACTTGGACGAATTCTTGGGGAGGGGTTTTTTGGGGAAGTCTACGATGGATTTTACAAAAAAGCTGTAAGTGTATCTTACAACTATATATTTACCCTCTCTCTCTCTCTCTCTCTCTCTCTCTCTCTCTCTAGACAACTAAGGATGAACCAGTTAGAGACTACCAAATAACTGTTACTGTGTCTTTTTGTTTTATGATTGAACAGAATGGAGATAGGGTCAATGTGGCGGTGAAAACCTGTAAAGACTGTTCACCTGATGTGATGGAGAAGTTCATGAGTGAAGCAGGTAAAAAAAAAAAGAAAAGTGTGTAGAAAATAACAGAATGACAGTAATCATTGTAACTATGACAATAACGTTAAAATGTGTGTATTTGCCAGTAATAATGAAGGGCCTCGAACATCCTCACATCGTCAAACTGATTGGAATCATAGAGGAGGATCCTGTGTGGATCGTTATGGAGCTTTATCAGTACGGAGAGGTCAGTGTCAGCCGTGATTTCATGATATGTGTTATTTCATAATTCAGTCATAATTGAATTGATGTGTTTTAGTTTAAGAAGGCCAAAAATAACATGAGCCATGTCTGAGTTTGGCGCAGTTAGAGCTATTTGAGCAAAAGACAAAGTGTAACTGAGACGCAGGACGCAGATGTATGTCTGTGCTGCTGTAGGCACTGTAAATTCCTGTCCTAACCTAAATGTTTATGTTGTTGCAGCTCGGAAACTACCTGACTCAGAACCAGAAAAATCTGACAAATACTACTCTGGTGCTGTTCAGCCTGCAGATCTGCAAAGCCCTGGTCTACCTCGAAGGGGTCAACCTGGTACACAGGTGAGAGAGTATTTTACGTTTTTCTTCAGGGAGTGGTCATACTGTTATACTGTATTAAACAGAAATTATTCAGTGACAAGTAACTAAGTGGAAAATATAGCTCAGTCAGTGAAGGCTAAGGGCTTTTTCAGACACTCTGCCCTACCCATAACAGACTCCACCATGACACCAGTTTAGTAATAATGTGCAATATCAGGTTCCTGTATAAATTCTGCTTCTATTATTTACATTAATCACATCTTATCTACATCATCTCCATCTGTACCTACATGAAGTTAAAGCTTTGTGTTGTTGGTCTCCTCTCACAGAGACATAGCGGTTAGGAACGTGTTAGTTGCCAGTCCGGAATGCGTGAAGCTCGGGGACTTTGGTCTGTCGAGGTACATCGAGGATGAAGAATACTACAAAGGTAACAGAGGCAAACTGGGAGAAGAAAAGCTGAGTTGACAGGGTTTTTTTTTAAGTCATCTCAAAGTCTTAATTGTAGAATTGTAGAATAAAACTGTCAGATTAAACTGAACAATATTTAAAAGAGAAATATGGACGGATAGATTTCAAAATAACATACAGGCAAAAGTTTGTGTAAAAGAAATAAATAAGTAATTTAACTGTGTACTTTCAGAAATGACGTTCGTTGAGTATCTTTACTGTAAAATATTAACTTCTCCCATCTCTTTGCAGCGTCTATTACTCGGCTGCCTATCAAGTGGATGGCCCCAGAATCCATCAACTTCAGACGTTTCACCACAGCCAGTGATGTCTGGATGTTTGGTGAGCCATACATTAACCTACATCAGCTTAGTGCAAGAACAGTTTGGGGAGCTCAAGTGCAATATAGAAAGAAAGAAAGAACGCACACACACTCACATATGGCAAAAGACAGGTAGTTGGTCAATGATCAACCCAGACAAGCACTGTATGATTTTATGACATGGTAAGAATTATCTGAACTGATATCACAACTACACTGAGGTCCTGGTTCTGTAAACACTCATAACGACCGCAATAGTCTTTATTACTCATGTGCCCATTGTCGTAGCACTGGCTTGTATATTAAGGTGGTGACAAGTGACTATTATTTATGGTATTTATGGAAAGAAGTTGTGCGTTGCATCATGGTCTTATGTTGGTCCTCATCACCAAAGAGGTCTCCACGCTGTTGGCTTGTTTTTCCTAACATACACATTTACATCTTTGTTGCTTAATGTTTTCCTCTGTAGTCTGTAGTCAATTTCACAACGAAGAGCGAATTACAGGGTGAACACATCCAAGCATGTTTTTGTTTCTGTGTTTGTATCTCCCTGTAGCCGTATGTGTGTGGGAGATAATGAGTCATGGGCAGCAGCCGTTTTTCTGGCTGGAGAACAGAGACGTAATCAACCAGTTGGAGCAGGGCATCAGGCTGCCCAAACCGGACAACTGCCCTCCCGCCCTCTACTCTCTCATGACCCGCTGCTGGTCCTACGACCCCAGAGAGAGACCTACTTTCACTGAGCTGGTTGTCAAGATCAAGTATGTCTGGTTACACTGATTTATTGTAGCCTCTGGAATGATGATGTTAATCCAACTACCTTCTCAGAGTTACCTTGATATAGAAGAAGAGGAGCATACATATATATACATACACATATGTAGAAAAGATATGCAGATATATAGAAAATCAGCAGTGCCATGAATTCAGTCTATCCATGTGAAATGATTAAGCCCAATAGGTGGTGACCTGCTAAAGCAGAAGATTAGGTGTGTTTTTGTACCCCTCATATAAAGAATAAACTGTTGCCTTTAATCTGTCAGTGATGTCCACAAGATGGAGAAGGAGCAGGAAGTAGAGAGAGAGAAGGACAGAGCGCGCTCCACAAAATATTTTGAGCCCAAGTCCAACTTTAACGAGCCTCCTCCCAAGGTATGAACCCCTGTCAAATTCACAGTTATGTTACAAAACAGCACATAGTTCAGATTTAATGCGTGCACATTTCCTTCATCTGTTTACTGTAGCCTTCAAGAATGAAACCAGGGCGGTTTGGGAACACGCTGAGTATTGGTCTCCACATTCAGGTATATCAGTGTACTCAAGTAACCTCTAAAGGTGAATGTTAAAACGTTTGGATGTGATTGGTATGTGTGTTTATCTGTGCAGCTGAACGAGGCTCTGTGTGCCAGTTCTCCTGATCTGGCCAGCCCATGTGAATATCAGTCCCCCGTCGATTCCATGAACACTCTCGCACTGCCAGTCAGGTCCCCTCGACGTCGCAGCATGGGGGTAAGAAACACTGAGCGCTTAGTTGACAGGTTTAAACTTATGTTTTCAGTTTTCTTACATTATTAAGTCACATGTTCAAATGTAGATGAACCTATAGTACTAAATCACTGCACTTGGTGAGGTAAAAACCCTTGTATCAAGAGATAAAAAAGAAAAATATTGTGTGACATTAATCCTCCTATCACATTTCCCTGGTGCTCTTGTAGGAGAACGAGTTTCTCCGAGTGGAACCAAACAGCAGGGAGGACGCCCAGCGCCTTTGGCAGAGGGAGAAACAAAATATGCACGACACTCTCCGTCAGCAGAAAAAGCAGATGATGGAGGATGAAAAGTGGCTGCACAAGGAGGAGAAACTCCTGGTGGGAAACAGAGCATCATTAACTTTTGTCAACCCCCTCTCTGTGTCTCTGTCTCCCCACGCCCCCGAAATCAACGTGGCCCTGGAGGCTACTCTGAACGAGTCATCTTTAAACAATATCAAGCCACTCGTTCGCTCTCGACGCCCCACTAGTCTTAAATTGAATGTTCCCCTGATAACAGTTCCAAAGAGGGGGTCCATGTCCATATTCTATAAAATGAACCTGCCTGTTCTTTTACAGGACCCCATGGGACCAGAAGATCCTGCCAGCCCAGTGGTATGTATCTGCCTGTACACACTGATTTCAATCAAATTAAAGGAAGAATCCATTTAAATGAAAAACATTTAAATGTATTACATTTAAATTTAAAATACTTGAACATTGTAAAGAAACAAATCACATGTATATTAATGGATGAACTCTATGTTGTTTGTAATACTCCAATACAATCATAATTCAAATCACATATGGACATAACACATTGTTTTTGGTTGTGACTCTGGGCATTCTGGGGAATATAGGAAACTGCCAACTGAAGCACAGAACATGTGTTTAGAGAATTTGGACACAAAAAAAATATTGACAATGAATAGATTCATTGCCGCAGATATACAATATACAAGGGGATGTACAGTAAAATAAGGGGGACTTTTCCTTTAAGATTTGTATTTATATATATTTTTCTCAGGTGGAATCTAAACTAAAGCTAGAAAACACTTTATTCTGAAATTAGTTTTTCTGCTACTCACCAGGATTACCTTCCTGCACTATTGTCTGTAGATAATGTGAGCTGTTGAATGTCTTAACGGTGACCGTCTAGACAGGATTTTCTTTTCTAGTCCTTATGAGATTTTTCTTTGTCTATTCTTTCTAGTCCCTCAAGGCTGACGCCGAGAATGGTAAGTGCACAGAGAAATTCACAAATTCACATTAAATTAATTCTGAAGACTATTATCTCTCTCCTAATCCTCCTGGCTTTCTATTCTTTCTTTCCGTCTCTTATAACATTCATTTTTCTGCCTCGCAGCACCTCCAGAGAAGCCCCCACGGCTCACAGCACAGGTAATTATATCAGTTCTTTTTTTGGATTGTAATATCTTTTTATCTCATTGAAAAGACCATTTAATTTTATTAGCTTTGATTTTTAGATAAAAAGAATTTATAATGAACCCAGACATTTGAATAAAGTTTAATTACCCCTCAGTTGAAAGGGCACTGATGTCACCAAGCATTTAAAATAGTGCCCAGTTTAAAGTAATGAGGATGAGTATTTTAATTATTAAAACAAAACACATTGTTCCCTCTTTCTTTAGCCGGCGCCCACAGCTGAGCTGGACCGCTCTGATGACAAAGTGTACACATCTGTCATGGACTTGGTCAAAGTTGTTGTTCAACTCAAGAATGACATCACTGAAATGCAGCCAGATGAATATATCACCATTGTTAAGGTACTTTTTAAAAACTTTTTTTTTTTTTTTTACAGTTTGTTGCTGTTTTATTGACAAATTCAATGGGCATATATTCTAATCAAAGACAAACTTCCTGAGTCATACAGGTGATTAATTCTCTGTATTGATCTCTGCCCCCAGTCTGTAGGGATGGCTTTACGAGATTTGATCCGCAGTGTGGATGACATACTGCCCACCTTACACGAGTCTGTGAGGACAGAGGTACGCTATATCTCATCTGCTTCCTTTCTTTATTGTTTTTTTCTTTCCCACATGCCAGTCCCTTTGTCCCTGAAACAAAAGGTAACAGGATACCTCTTCAAACACAAAGATGGGAAGAAGAACTGACCCTTTTATGTTTAGTTTTCTGACTCATGACACCCAAAGTCAGTTTCTATAAAGCCATACTTGTAAATGTATCACATAGGGTATAGAAATGTATTGACAAAATAATACTTCCATATTGTTGTTGCTGTCATTTTATTTGTGCCCACTGTAAAATATTGGTCAGAAAATGAACTGAAATCTATTGATCATTTACCGTTGTCGCAGATCGAGGGCACCCAGAAGCTGCTCAACAACGACATGGCGGAGCTGATCAGTAAAATGCGGCTGGCCCAGCAGAACGCCATCACCTCTCTGAAGGAGGAGTGTAAGAAACAGCTGCTGGCTGCGGCACACACTCTGGCTATGGACAGCAAAAACATGTTGGATGCTGTGGACCAAGCAAGAGTCAGGGCCAACTTAGCTAAGCCTGTGGCCCCCTAGTGGACTGTAAACTTCCTGGTTCAGTTTACACACTCATCTTAAATCAAGCTTTTTCCTCATCTGACAGTCAGAAATAACATTTGCACAGAGCTGAACATTTTTGTTGTGATTGAATCACTTAAAGCCTTGCAGCAGCCAGTGGTTCCTTACGCAGTCATCATCCTCTAAATGCGTTGTTAAATTTAAATATAAAGTGGTACAACTCAAGCTAAAAAAGGATGGTTATGCTCACCAAAGTAGTGTGTATACTGAAATGGGTGATCAATAGGATAGTGCTCAAATATCATATTTAGGATGCAGTCATTTCTGACAAACTTCATTTTATATGAACTGTTCTCAATTGTGATCGGGTAGTTATTGATTTAAATATCTGCTCAGAAAGTGAAATATCCTTGTAAATAAAAAATGTTTCTTATGACAAATACAAGAGGTTTTACTGCAGAGAAGAAGAAAAAATAATGTAATGCTAATTAAAATTCAAGTAAATGGTTTACTCTTTCAAAACTGTCAACAGTAACCTGTGTGAAATGTCGAGATGACAAAACAAAAAGGTTGGAAAGACAGCAAAAATGTTTTAGATATCTCTTTCAAGTGTCACTGTGACACGTTATGTTAAAATTATGAGCATTTTATCTAAATTATGATGAAGACTTAAAATTGTATGGATAATGAATTGTCAGATATGATTCAGATACTGTTCAACTTGAAAAAGCCAAAGGTTTTTGTATCATGTCCATTATCATTATCTTAAAATATGAAATTCTAGCACATAAGTGATATAAAAATAAATATCATGATGTATACCAGTGTACATGAATGTCTGTTCATTGAAGCTTGCCTCTTGTTGAATCAGATCAAAGGGTCAACAGAGAGCAGAGACAGTTATCATTTACTCATCAATGCCTTAAACAAAGGTTATCATACTCTATTTTACAGGTAATAGACTCAGTGAAGGCAACACCTGTACAATAATGTAAAACGTATAACCTCTGATATTACCACACAGTTGGATCAACTCCTGTCTGATGCAGTCTCATCAAAAAGTAATAAGTTTTGAATTGGCTCGCATGATATTGCACAGGTGTTGTTTTTATTGTGCTCCCTGCTGCATTTCATGTGTATCAAAAAGTCAGTTATGTCAGTGCACTTAAAATAAATAAAAATGAATGAAATGAAAAACTACTGCCTTTATCTAGTAAGATGTAGAACAGGGGAGTGTGAATGTTAAAATTATCATTCATGGCTAAAATATGATTGTGACACAGGGCTTAAGGATAGACAACTTCACTCAATGAATGTAATGACAGGCTTTTCAACAGTTTTCATCATTGTATTTATTACATAGTATGTGATCATTTAAAAATAAGTTTAATTTTGGCAACATTGCCAGAAAAGAAAAGTTCATAAAATGCATTTTTTTTTCCTAAACCAGAACAAGTGACCCTAGTTAGTAAAGATCTGTAAGAACAGCATGCCACTGTTTGTCAAATCGCCAAAACCAAAGGGAGCTGAGAAACTAGGAAAGTCCCAGTTTGGTGTAATTCTTTTCAATATGTCATAAAACAAACATCTCAATGCTCATAATTCTGCTGTATTACTTTGATACATGTGGAAGCAGTCTGTCACTGCTGCTCCAGCAGCTCATCAACCATCACATGCAGATCTATATTTCCACTTGTCATCTCAGCTCCAGGCAGGACACCTTTACTGCTGCAGGCCAGTGTTGTGGAAGTTGCTGGTATTTCTTACTGGTCATTCAAAAAGCAATCCATTGCTTTACTTGTAACTTAACAGTAGGAGCAATTAGTTACAGTTCTTAGCGTTACTCAGCTCAGCTTGCAGGCACACTCACACAGTTTGTGAAGCAGCCAGCCCAGACACAGGATTATTTTAGCTTCTCTTCATTGACAGCTAGTTAACCCCAGTGACCTCAGACCTGGGAGACCCATGTTCAAAGACCTTTCATACTCACTCTCTAAACAAAACCCAGGAGATTCCTGAATATACCAGAGCAGCTAAGAAGGGTAAAAAACATGACAAATTTTGGGTTACCGAGAGGCATATTTATTCTCTTCGCCGGATGTTATCACCTTCTGCAGTCTGACACACAACAGCAACAGGTTAGCTACACCTGGACCAGTCGCTGCGCACTGAAGGCACGGAGACGAAAACCTGGTGTCGAGCATCTGTCTCCGGGTAAGAGACCGTTAGTGATACCAGCTTTACTGGCAAATGTTATTAGGCTACTGTCTTTTAATTTGTAATCCATCAAACTACCACAAAAAGCAATCACATTAAAGTAACACCTCACTCAACTCTGACGCTGTAACTACGCTGTTTAGCTAGCATGTTACGCTAACTAACATGCTAAGGGATGGCGTACTAAATATTGGCATGATAACTAACATTAGTA
Organism: Lates calcarifer; assembly: GCF_001640805.2. Taxonomy (NCBI): domain Eukaryota; kingdom Metazoa; phylum Chordata; class Actinopteri; family Centropomidae; genus Lates; species Lates calcarifer. The sequence goes on from NC_066839.1 coordinate 12,384,000, forward strand.
CGCTAACATGCTACATGTTTTGTGCTAAACATTAGCTTGCCAGTTCACATGCTAATGTTAGCATGCAGTTCAAACACAGCCTAGGTAACTTCACAGGTGAGGCTGAGGGAGGAGTACACCTGAGGCTGACAAAGTGCAGCAGCAGCACAGATCAATGAAAGCTGAGCCAAATCTGGATAGCTGAGCCTGACAAGCTGAGTCTGAGATATCCTAAAATTGCCACTGTAGAGACCATAAAACCAATTCGAGTGAGAAGGATCTAAAAACAGTACAGCTGCTTTTTCAGTTTTCATAGTTTTGGTTTAGTGGTGTGTAAAGAGTGTTGGCTCTTGAGGTCACAGACTGGGCTCCAGGGTCTTGCACAAACTTCTGGCACGTTCCCAGTGTTGGAGTAGAGTTCAGCTACATTTTAAGTGTCAAACATCACTCAAGTGAAGGGTGGTTGCGGATTTTTTTTTTTTTTTTTTTTTTATATTCAACACTTCCTCTCAAGCATTAGATCATGCCAGCTAGCCAAGGGGGCAGGAAGAGGCCAATGGTCCCAAGCAGGCACACAATAATGAACATCCACAAGAAGATGCGGTCAATCACCATGGCAACATACTTCCAGTCCTCTTTCACCTGTGTAGAGGAGAGAGAGAGAAAGCAAGAAATTAGAAAAAATAATTGCAAATATGAAATTGTCACAATCAGCTGCACAGTTTTTTTGGAGGTTCAGTCCAATCATCTTGTTGGAGTTCCATCAGGTCTGCTCATTGTTTCATTTCAGTGGGTTGGAAGAAATTACTGTACTGGCTTGAATTGGTTTCCAGCCCATAAAAATAATAATTTCACAATGGGGGTCTAATTTCACTGCTCTTTGTGCACTTTTTCTGTGAGTTCTAATGTGTTATCAGTAACAAAACAAATTGTTTTTTTACTGTTACTGTTAGAACTGAAATGATAACTTTTGATGACAGATTAATTGTTCAAGTCATCTATCAAGCAAAACTTGAGACATTTTGTTTTATATCACTGTAAATTGAATATATTTGAATTTGGGACAGCTGATTGGACAAAACAAGTGATCTGAAGAAGTAACCCTTGGTTTTTGGGGATGAAAATTTTCACTTTTCTGTTGTTCTACAGACGAACCAATTAATCGACGCTTTGAGAAAATACAGAGGATTGTCACGGAGGTGCTAGTGCGCTAGGGAGTATCTATTGTACTTAATATTCAAGGAAATCTGAAGGGAAATCATTAGCACTTCACATGCTGTATACTGGGCAGGGTGTCACTTGCCATGTGTACAAGTTAAGTAATCAAGGTACAGTTAAGTTGTGTGGTTAACAGTACAGTAGACATATGTCTTCACATATGCGTAATCCTCATACTATGAGGAAGTTACACTGTATGCAGTTGAGAAACATGAAGTGTTGAGGAGTGTATTGTAATAATAATAGATGCTGTGATTCATTGATACTCACACTGAAGTCAGCATCCTCAGCCCTCAGGTGGTCTGCAATATAGTGCACCCCTTCTAATGCGCGTATAACACTTGGTGAAAGCAGGAATGTTGAGTCTGATACTGTATTATCAACTTTAGTTGGCCGCTGAGAGGGATTGTCTCTGGTCCCAGTTATCTGTCTGTTCGTCCCTCTGGCTGCTTCCTGTCGGTTCTGGCTGTTCTGTGGGGTTTTCTGTTGTGGCGGAGGAGTCGACCCTGGAGGTCTGGGCGAAGGGGGACGGAAGGAGAAATAAGACGTCAGCGTTCCCAGCTCTAAATCCTCATAACAGCTCCTCTCAGGGTCCTCCAATGTGGTCCCGTCTCTCAGCCAGTTAGCCGAGGTGCTGAGGCAGTTGCTGGATTTGTACCCGCTTATCCGGCCCTGCCGCCGCTCCGCTGCCGCCTCCTGCTGGAGCAGCAGCAGCCTGCGACGCCGGCCATCTGGCGCGGGCCGTCGCATGAACAGCCAACGCGGGATCAGGTCCAGGAACACAGAGTGGACCCAGCGGGGCATCTTGTGAGTGCTGGGGGAGCGATGGTGCACGTTGAGCACGAAGACGGTGATGACGATGGATAGGGTGACGAAAATCATGGTGAAGAGGAGGTACTCGCCGATGAGGGGGATGACGAGAGATGTGGACTGGAATGATCTCTGTGATGAGGAGAAGGAAGACAGTGAGGGACAGCAGCACTGAGATGCACAAGGTGATCTTCTCACCGCAGTCTGAGGGCAGATAGAAAACCAATACAGTGAGGCAGGAGATCAGCAGACAGGGGATGATGAGGTTGATGGTGTAAAATAAGGGAAGCCTTCGGATGATGAAGAAGTAGGTGATGTCCGGGTAGATCTCATGGCAGCAGTCATATTTCTTTGTATTATACGTTCCCACAGCGTTGATGATGGCCCATTCACCGCTCTCCCAGTAGTTGTTGAGATCCACAGTGTTCTCAATTCGCTCCAGGTCAATCTTGGCCTTGTCATAGGTCCAAGAGCCGAACTTCATCTTACAGTTCTGTTGATCGAAGGGGAAGAAGGTGACGTCAATGCTGCAGGAGCTCTTGTAAATGGCGGGTGGGACCCAGCGTATTTTACCCGTGTGGAATAGGTGAGCTTTTGTCATGTGAGTCACAGCAAACTCACCGTCGGCACTGGAAAAGCAAAAGTTGCCAAATGAGTGATGGTGACTTACAGTATAAGACCAAAGGCTAAAATAGCAGATAAACAGACATATCCTGCGCTCTGAGAAGTCGTGCTTATCCCTTTACCATTTTAGAAACCATGCAGCGAAAAAGTGTTATGATTCCCCCAGTAATAATCTTCTGCAGTAATCTCCCCTCCATTCATCGCTTTAATGGTGATAATAGCTTCAGCTGAGGACGTAGCGAAGAGTCCTTATCGTTTCATCAGTCTCGCACCTTTTTTAATTTCACTTACAGATTGTGATTACACAGGCTCCATGGAGCAGAACTCCATCATCAGCCTTCTTGGTTTAATCTCCATGAGGTGAATTTAGGAGAAGGGGGAAGTTTGTCACACTAAAGGAGATGTCACACTAAAACAGTACATGTATATAGGTTGTCTTCATTTTCACATAAATGAACTACACCGATAGTAATAGTTAAAAATGCAAGAGAAGTAACATGAAATGTAATTGATAAGGTATAGAAGTCCCTTAGAAAGGTGCAGAATATGTATTTTGTGAGTCCACTAGATGGCGCCATCCTCCTACCAGATATCATTCAGTCATCTTAAGTTAAGCAGAGCTGTATAGATTCATTCATTAATTGATTACTTAATTGGCATAAAATCAACTGGAAATCATTTGAATAATCTATTTATCATTCAAGCTAAATTTGAAAAGAGAAAGAAAGCCAGCCTCTTGATCAAGTGTGTCAAATGTGAATATTTGATTTTCTTTGTCCTTTACGAATATAAACTGAATACCTGAAGCATTTTGAACAAGTCACTTTGAACTCTGGGAAATTGTGACGGACATTCTTTAACATTTCTAAACAATCAGGTAATCAAAAGAATAATCTGCAGATTCAACGATAACAAAAGTAATCATTAGTTGTACACCTAATGTTAAGGTTTTTCTTTTTTTGATATTACTCTCATCTCACTTACTTGTTATAGAGGACGATGTCTGGCACCCATATGAGCTCTGATGGCACTCTTATGGACGTCACATTGTCATAGTCAGACGGTCTCCAGCGAAGCTTGTAGTCATTCCACTCCTGAGAGATACAAAGAGATGTTTTAGGGGGCTGTGATCCTTTATTTAATTGTCATTAATTCTTCATAAACTTTGTCAAATGTTTCATATTTTTAACATTTCATATCATCATATCCCAACTTTGAGAAAAAAATTTTAATAATAAATTAAAACTTTTTTTCCTAACCTGTTTAAGCCACACATTGGTTGTCATCATTTGGTTCTTCTCATCCTAGCAGACAGACAGACACAGAGAGAGAGAGACAGAGAGACAGAGAGACACTGAGACTGAGTTAAGTTAAGCTGTCAACTCAGGGTTCAGGCCAGAAGAATATGTGAGAGGTTTCAGGAGGATTGTCAAAGCAGACCCAAATATAGCTCACAGCAACTTTAATAACTTGATGGATGTGAAGTGTTCTGAAACTGCATAATGTAGTTTTCCAAAGTTTGTTTTTGCTACTGTATGTGAAAATGCCAAAACATGCAGTAGAAAAAAACTGCGTTAAAATTGAATTGCAGTGCCAAGTTGTGCTAAGTATAGGGAAGCCGAAGCTCTAGGGATAGGTTATTCCACTTTAAAATAAACTTCTGTCTCCTACTTAGTCTGACCTTGAAACATGTAGCTCTTTGTTCTATTATGAACCAAAGTCATATATAAAAATATGTGTTTTCAGTTAAGGGATTTACACATGAAACAAACTTTCAAAGAGAGAATAATTCTATTAAGAGGTCTTTTAATGTGGCATTCAATATGACACAATCACAATAAAAGCAGCAGCTACAACCAAAAAAAGCTTGTGTTCAAATACAACATCTGTTAACGTTTTGATGTACCAAGTAAACTGGACAAATGTGCTGTTAACAGTCCATACTTAAAAGACTCACCACGTCAATGAGCTGTGCTATGGACAGTCCAAACTTGACGATCACCACATCAGAGATGTTTGGCACGGGTCTCGACCACTTGTTGTAACCAGCAAACAGCTTCTTGAAGAGCACATCCTCAGCATGCGAGTGCGTTTTGTCTTGACAGAGAACTGTGGACACATTATTTTCACTGATTCAAACAGCACCCTCTCTGTTTTAACTTAAAAATTCATAGAAGACAGATGCAATAAGGGAGTAATAGAATTTATAAATTGGTCACATTTATTTAACGTTCTACATATGAAATTCCAGATTAAATCTATTACATTTTACTCCCATCTTTTTTTCAGATTTAAATATGCAGTTAATAAAGCCATAAAATGTTGCACGAAACTAGCTCTCTTGGAAATACAGTATGGAATTTTAAAATATCTTAATAAGCTAATATGGCACTGTTAAAACTAAAATGGCTGCTGTTAATGCTAATGTCCTCTTGATATTGTGACATCGTGGTCATTGACAGTTTACTCGTGGCTTTGTTTTGTTGGCATTCATCAGTCAGTATTTGATGGTGATGATATACAGGGAACGTAAGAATTAAATGGCATGGGACAGGAGTAAAGGAGTTGCACATTTTATAGGGATCATATCCATGTTCTCTCATCCATGTCTGACCTAATCCTCACTTAACAAACAGCAGTAAATCAGGCTGGTGTGATATTGTGGCTTTTGGGAGTGAGTGTGAGTGTTGTGAACATCTTGTGTTTCTGCACTCAAGCCTACTTGAAACATCTAAGACTTTTCTTGGTAAAGTCTTATCCACTTTTCCACGTCTTAGCAAATCTTTTGATCTCTTGATCAGAGTTCCCCCATGAGAGCTGCCTACTAAAATCTCTCAAGGTGAGCATATGGAGACTGGGGAAGTATCTCTCCTGACTCAAAAGCAACAATGTTCCAACAGTAACCTCTCTATTTATCTCAGTGTCATTGTTATGCATGTATGGCTTCACAGTGAGAGGTGGCTTAATCAAATTGATTTTGTATATGCAGTCAAGACAGATCTGTGCTCAAGCTCAGACTGAGTCACTGTATTATTTTTCTACAGAGTGAATAGCATGGAAATAGACAGGAATCCCATCCCTTGGGGATTACAGCTTCCACCTTCATCACTGTAGTCAGAGTCAATTACACACATCATTACTTGCTAGTGTTAAGTGGAGGTGAGCTAATTTCTCAATAGTGGGGGGTGTTTATTGTTAAGCTGTCTGTCACTCTGTGTTACAACTGATGCATAAAACAATTAACTGACAGTTTTCACTTGAAGCAGAGGGTGACTATAATGTATGTTTGCATTTGTGTATACTACATCTCAACCAACACTGGGTTTTTGGAACATTTACTAGTTTTTCCTTAAAATTGTGAGCAAGATAATATAGTAAGGTGGATGCTCAGTAAAACAACAAACAAAAAAAATGCTCTATGGTTGGCAAGCTATGTACTAAACTATGTAATGGTGGCACAGTTTCCAAATTATGTCAAAATTATCTTTGGCATTACTGTACTAGTTACTTGTTATGAGCTTATATATGCCGGTAACAATATATCAGGAATAAACTAATACAATTTGTCAGACAGACTTGGGTATGTCATCCTCCTGTTTTAACATTAGAAAAGTAGGTCAACATCTTTGGAAAAACATTTACTTCATTTTCTTGCGGAGAACTAGATGACAAGATTGATACCACTGTCATATCTGTACAATAAATATTAGAATATGGCCATCAACTTGTTAGCTTAGCATAAAGACTGGAAACGGGGAAACAGCTAGTCTAGTCTCTGTCCAAACATAGCAACATATCAGCACCTCAAAAGTTCACTAATTGCCACGTTATATCCTGTTTGTTTAATCTGTGCAAAAACATAAATGTAAAAGGGACATATTGCAATTTTATGAAAGGTCATGTGCCAATAAATAGTCACGTGTCTACATGACTATTTGTTGGCATGTAACCCTCAAAAATGGTAATTTGTTGTTTTCCTGTTCCTTTAAGTAATCATATTTTTACAAATGGATGATGTGTGTTGATTGTTTAACGTACAGAGAGAAAACACAAAAGCCAAACCTCAAAAATCAATACTAATCTATTGAGATGCTAATGACTTTACATACCATCAAAACCACACTCCCTCTGGAGCTCTGTGTGACATTGTATGGGTATAATGCAGCCCAATGAAGTGTGCTGCCGTCAAGTATCCTAAAACTAGACCTTGGACTGTCTGCATCTGGCAGCAGTCATGGTTGCTTAGCCAAGGCCACATCATTACCTGTCCATGGGTGAGTTGTGGTTCTGACGACAACATTGACAAGTCTTTACAACCCATAACTGTAGGACAGTCCAGTGGAGGATGGCCAGGTGAGGTGCTTAAATGCTGCACAGAGATAACTAGAAGGCTTAAATGATTTATTGTCCATGCTAACTGTTTGGTTTGAGGGACTTTAACAGAGAACGACTGGTCCAATATGCAGATTCAAAGCTCAACAAAGTTCATCCATATGGCAGTTTTGTCTAAAAATTGCAACATGTGCAGTAGTTGGTAGAAAACAGACATTAGACATGGTAAATATGTGAATTCACCGTTAATGTGCACAAGGTACACTTGGGCTCATCCCCTGCCATCATGAACTAATTTCAGTCTGGCAAACAACCATGCACCAGAGACTTCTTATCTGCCCTCTTGACAGTCAGGGCGGTGCATGCTCATCTGTCCGTGCATCTGGGAAGGACCAGATGTGGAGCCTGAAAAAAAAGGCTCTTGGGGTGCCATAGATCAAAGCCTCCTGCCAGCAGAGACTTGAAATGAGATGACACCTCCAACAACCAGCACACTGGGCCTGTGGATGTTGGAGCGTGGCCAAGCCCCTTGGCGAGGTGTATGAAACACTGACCAGTTTGGATGATCGAGTCAGCAGCTTCTCAGGCCAGAGGCACTCTTGGCGAAATTGGGCTGTCAAATACTTACAGTAAAAAATGGAAAAAAAAAAAAGAAAAGAGAAAAAAAACTGTAAAAAAAACCAACATGCAACAATTTTCTGTGAGCTGCTCAAGTGGGAAAGCTGAACTGTGTCAGTGCTGTAATGAGAAATGTATTGGCATGAGATCAAGTACCAGCACATTTGACTGCTGTCGCATATTGAGATGGAGGGAGGGGATAAAGGCTGTGTTTATGTCACAAGACAACATATGTTATCTTACACCTGAGCACTAGTGTGTGCTCACAATCCATGCTTGCATTTGACTGAAAAGACATAAAACATGGTAAATAGACTTCTGTTGAGCTGCCCCAACCTCCACTGTCAAGCTTGATAAATTTAAAGTCAAAATGAAGTAAAGTATTATTATCTTAGACACTGTTTCCACTCATAGTTCTACATGAAGTATCATCATAGTTTTTCATACATATAGTATTTTCTTACATATAAGTGAGGTGAATAAGAATTAACTCTGGGGTTCAATCTTGAAACAAGATCCAATTTCTGACTCAATCATGCATCTTTGTCCTGAAGATGTGACACCTGTTGTGGCGCTTTGTGTGGAATATTTACTCAGTTTGTTCTGGGGAATTGTACATTTTTTGTGAAGATAGTTTACGAATTTGTATGATCAAAGAAAGGTTTATGAATTTCCTCCCTCTGCCCTGTAAAGCAGTGTAAAACAGTTTATCAGCGCCCGGTCATTGTAACACACGGTAAGATGAGAAACATACAAACCATACTTGTGCGCGAGGCGAGGTACTGATGTCGTGGCTTTTAGTTAATTTGCGCGCGGTGAAGAATTTACCTGAACCCGAGAGGAGGCTCGTGGGAGTTGTGGTAGGTTAGCTACTTCTAGCTCTACAGACCTTTTAAATGTCGAAGTTTATCATTTAGTAAACTTAATAAAATGCAACACTCACTCCCGGACCCTTGTACCTTACACAGTTAGCACATTTCTCTTGTAAAACCTCGGCTTCATCGTGATATTTAGCTTCCCTAAGTTGCCCACGACATCGCTAACCTGTTAGTGCAAGATACTTTTCGTTCGGTGAAAGCCACGTTGAAACCACGAGGAAATATTTGAAAAAGTACCCACCTGACTGAGAGAGGAGCAGCGACCACACAACAGTCGTCCCCAAAGAGAACAGGTGGTTGTATCCCATTTTGTACTCTGGCGGTAAAGAGGAGTCCAACTTCCCCGAGGAGCACGGAGGTGTTTCCGCCCGCTGTCAAAACGTTATCTTGAAACCGTGATGAGTGAGCAAAATCTGTCATCTTCGCAGCTGGGAGGCATGTCAGGAAAAACTTCACCTCTACTGTCACAAAAGCTGTTTTTATATCTGTGGGCGGGGAGAGAGTGTGACGATAGCCTGACTGAGTGGCTTTACTATCTTTCCCCTAAAGCTGAGCATCGATAGATGTGTCTCCCTGCTCACTTTCAGCCCTGTTCGCAGTGGATGAGAGCGAGTGCTGTTCCTGTTTCCGCGCACTGAGTCGGAGAGCTATCCATCACTCGGTGCTGAATCAGGGAGCGGCGGCGTAACACTGTAGCCTACATCTAGTTTATGTTGCAGATTCAAGTATCAGTTCACGAAATTGCTTCTATAAGCCCGGTCTCAAGAAATGAAATCACTGAAAATAGTCCTGTAATATATTATCCAAACAATTCCACCTTTTTGCGCACGGTGCCAAGAATTTACGCGTCTCTGGTGGTCTAATATATGACCTTGTTGTCCATTTGAAATGTTATATTAGTTCTTGTCCCTGATTAGAAGCATTGTTAGTGGCCACTGGTTCAATAGGTCCGCAGAATAACATCATCCACCCTGAGAAGTCATGCCACATCTGAGTGCTTGGCGTCTTTCCTCGTGTACTGTACCTATAACAGTCCCTCCTCTTGCCTCTCTCTCGGTCTCTCTCCCTCACACACACACACACACACTCACGCACGCACACACACCAGGTTTCACTGTAAAAGTTGTAACTTGCATATTTAGGAGAGGATCGACCAGTAACACAAATTAGAACCTGTTTGCTCCTAAAGACTGACAGTGAATTTATTTAATTGAACATTAAATAATGATTGACACATGATGCAGCTGAGCAAAGGTTTGTGGGATATTTCTGTTGAAAACAGCTAGAGGGCAGACTCAGTGAATGAATATGCTTAGTTAAGGTTTAGGTTCCCCCAAAATATCAATATAAGTGTAGACTGTGCAAACTTGACAGTAAACTGCAACAGAAAAATATTTAAGCTTTCAAAAAAAGTAAACGGCTGATTTGTCTTTTGTTTGCTGTTTACTGGATCGTACATATTTCAGATCATATGTTGTACAAATTCATATTATTACACATTTTATGATTGCAGATATAAAAACATTCCCTCTCGAGTCATGGCATGGTTAAAGAGAGAGAACAGAGGAACTGGACTCAAAACAAACACACAACAAACATACATAATCTTTTAACAATGTGCATATTCTGAGTTTCTCTGTTTAAAGAGTTAAACAAGTTGTTTTATGGTGTTCCCCTGCATATTGCCTCCTACTGACAGGAATTGTCTCATCATTTATACAATATCTTGTCCCCCCTTCCACAGGTTATTGCATAGTTTTTTCCAGACTACAGATATCCCTGTATAACAAAGCTGTCCCTGTTGCAGCCTTTGTGTTATTTATGCTGCAAAAACAAACTCTCCACTGAAACATACCAGTCATCCTAAGTGTATCCTGGCCTCCATCCTCACCCTGGAACCAGATGGCCGATCCATAGCTTCCTCTGGAGAAGACTAACAGAGTCATTATGTTTGGTCTCTCAAGGCCAATCTAGTTTGATCCATAAACACTCAACTTGGCTCAGACCTGCACCACATACTGTTGCCATGTTTGACCTCATCAGATTCCTCGAATAATGCCTGCATGGAAAATAATATTTTATGGGTTATGAGGTTATAACTTCTGTGAAAGGGAATTATGTTTTCGCAGTTTTCTTTCATCATTCACATGATGTGAAATTAGCAGCCTTCATCTTTGTAGATTCCTACAGTTGACGTAAAGGCTGACCCTGACACATTGTTTTATCTCAGTGCTGCAAGACACATATAAGATAAAAAACAGAACTGGATAGAGTTCTTGGAAGGTTGATTTCCCCCTTTCTGGATCTCACACAGAATATCAATGATCATCCAAGAGTTAGAGGATGATGTGTAAACAGTTTTTAAAAGCTTTTCAACCCTTCCTTAGTGATGGATTTTGATAATGTCTTTCAGCTGCTTGGTGAATGAGGCCTGCAGCGCCTGAGATGAGCTCTCTAGCCTGTTGGCGATGTCTGCTGCAGCATGAAGCATGTCTTCAAAAGCCAAGGACTCTTCTCTGATCCTGCTCCAGAAGACGACCAATCCAGGTCACCAGGTGGAGTGAAGGGGAGGAAGAAACAAAAGGGCAGATGTGCAGAGAGTTTGAGTAAGTGACAGAAGAGCTGAGAACATTATATATATCACAAGAAGGGTAATACTGGGGATGCACTGATCCGATACTGAAATTGGGTAAGGATACTGGCTCAAATAGCTGGATTGGGTATCGGTGACAATGGGGCTGATCTTTTCAATTCTATGTTATCATTTTACCTGATGTTGCCTCACACATCAAAGAATGATCCCAATCTCTTCCACACAGTTTATTAATCAAACACTAGTACTGGATCGGTATTCAGTATCGGCCGAGATTGAGGTACCAGTATCAGGATCAAGACTGAAAAAGTTGGATCGGTGCATCCCTAGGTAATACATATGGTAGCTCTTAAAGCCAGTCACGTAATGGGAAAGATTGTGTAAAAGGAAAAACTGAATTATATGTAATGTTAAAGAAATCACAAACCTTAAAGCATGAACTAGGCAACACGATAACACATTTAGTGCAATTTGTAACAAAATATGTGTAATATCTGTAAATGGTCCTTAGGCCACTTTGTGCTCTGTGTCTGCTTTAGACATCAGTCTTCTTTAAAGGGCATTCTGCTGCATATCAGGTGAATTGCCAGACTCAGATTGGGCCGTCTCTATGGCAGCAACCAATGATTAGTTTCAGTGACAGTTAATCTGCTTATTGTTTTTCAGTTAATTATTTAGTTTATAAAATGTCAGGAAATTGTGAACAATGGCTACCACAGCTCCCCAGAGCCCAAGGTGAATTTACTTCACCATTTGCTCATTTTGTCCAAAACCCAAAAATAATTAATTTACAGTAATATACAGCAGAGAGAGAAAAATATCAGATCCTTACATTTGAGATACAGGAAACAGCAGCTGTTTGACATTTTTGATTGACTATTTTAAATGACTTTAACAATGAACTGTACAGTTGTTGAATGGGACACCAAGGCGATCTTGGGGTTGTGGTGTCGACCATGAACTGCAGCTGTCTCAGACTGTCCACTCATTTCTGGTCATCTTTCTACTATTGGCTGTTTAAAATGGCCCCTTTAAATTTTGCTGATTAATGTCAATGGATTAATTTTACTGTTTGTTTTTGCACTGTCCATCTCCTTTCACTAAAGGCTAAATTCACCACAGTGGATGAAGGTAAATGGCAAATAGACTGCACTTATATTTTGTGGTCATACCGACCACTCAAAGCACTTTACACTAGAGCTGACATTCACCCATTAACACACACATTCATACAGCACTTGTTCTATATATGTTAAAAGCTCTAACACTGCACTCACTTCTGCATCCCAGTGAGGGCATCCAACGCGTCTCCCTCCAGCTGCTTTTCTAGATCTTCTTCAGCTTTCTCCACCACCTCATGGCAGCTTTTGTGGTCCTCCTGGATGCCAATGATGTTTTCCTTGATCACATCCTCATAACTGTGATCTCCAAGCTCTGCCCCCACAAACTGCGCAAGGTTCTCCATTACTGCTTTGTTTCCGTGCTGGATGGCCTGCAGATAAGCCAGCTCCTCTTCCTGGGCCTTCAGCCTTCTAGCCCAAGCGGCGTTGGTACTGAAGTGGACTGAGCACTTGTCCGGTTGGGGCTCATAGTGCAGAGTGGGTGAGGGTGAGGGTGATGGTGGAATCCCTGTTGACGTGATCCTCTTGTGGTTGTTTTTCATTCTCGCAGGCTCATCACCAACTGCCTGCGATGTGTCATTGGTGGCCATTATGGCAGAATAAATGTCAAGGCCCGAACCCCAATCACCATCCCCGCTTTGGCAGAGCGTTGGAGTTGCCATGGATACCCAGGCCAAGATGAAGGGCATCCAAAACCGCCACATGGTAACCTGGAAAGAGGAGGAGGTGAGTAACTGATAATAACTTCTGTGAACTTATTTTAGTGGTCTGGTTCAGCTCAGACAGTTAAAATATGTAACTTTCAATATGATTTCTATTCAAACAGCATGTTAGCATGAATCATACTTAGCAAAACTATGGACATAAGAGTTACAGGGGTTATTATTTCATTATATGTTGTGATGTAAAATGTAAATTTGAGTTTAAAAACATTAATTAAAAAGTCAATATTTCTGTACAACTTGGGAGCACTGAGATAATATTTAGTGTGGACCCTCATTTGTCCACTGTCACCTTTTCTAAATCAAAGCTTGCTCACTCAATTTCTACATGATTGAGCTGTGAAACCAATGAACCACAGGCCATTTATTACATGCATTAGCATGTTTAATCTGATGGAGTTCCCATGGCACTTTCTCCGTCTTGATGTTTTAAAGTGACACAGACATTGTGGACAGTTACTTTGCCAAATGAAAGGTGTTCGGGCGGCTTTAAAGGTTAAACCGCATAGAGGGAACCGTCTTGTGACCTTTAGACATTTGGTGTATGCATTTCCCTGTCATCCACCTTCAGTCACACTATACCTTTCAGTAATATAGAAATTGCTTCCATTTAATCTTTAATATTTAGTGACTAGAAAATGTGACACTCTGAATGTCACATTGCATATGTTAGCTGAGGTTGTTTGGTTTATCAGCAAACATTTCCTTATCCTTGAACTTTTGTTATATCACTTTTTGTAAAGAAATTTTACCCACTTATCATCGAATACTTAATGTCAAAATGTTTTCTAGATCTCACTGAAGCTATAGCATTAAAATGTTTTCTTCATAACCCATCACTTTCATTTTATGTGGTTTCAACTCCCCTATTTGAAATTTCCAGCATCATATTCAGTTTCTCATAAGATTCAAATTATTGCAGCCGTTACTTTCTTCCATAGAAATTCACGACAACATCTGTAATTGTGCTTTTCAAGAGAAAAAACCAAAGTTATATTGTTTATTCATGCTTTCCCACTGTTTTCTAACATCAGTGCTGTAAAAATGTTTCACAAAGTTATGTGCTGTCCAAGCTGTGGTTATGTACTGGAGAATGCCCTACGGTCTGTGGCTGGACCATGGCTTAACGGATGTATGAGTTGTGTCACGCTAGGGCTGTAAAAGCCGACAAAGCCCCTCGCAGCGGTGTTTGTGTTGTTTTTCTTTGTAACTGGCGGGTTGCCTGGGGATCTTTCACAACATCTATCCACCTTGTAAATCCTTACAGCACGTGAGAGTGGCTGCTTTTGCAAAGTGGGATTTCATCACAAAGTGTTTTTTTTTTTTTTTCCCTCAAAGCCTTTGCCCCTCCTCTGCATGTGTTACAGTGTTCAGTCAAACAGCAACAGCGTCACTTTATCATTTCGCAGACTCCCATTCACGCGTCTCTCCTTGGCATCTGGAAATATATTTAAAAACCTGAACCAGGCCTGTGAGGTAGAGGCATTGCAGAGCTCTTTCTGCTGTCAGAGCACATTTGGTTTCAGCTGCAGTTTTCTTTTACAGCCAAACCTTGAAACTATTCTCATAGCTTGGCTGAAAATCTCAAGTAGCTTGAGTTGCACCTATTGCCATGTTTTGTCAAGAAACACAAAGAATGATTGCCCAGTTATGCTTGCTACTAGAACTAAAGCGTAAAATTGTCTATTTATTTTAAGATGAGTCGCGGTGTGGCTCAAGCCCATAAAACAACCAACTGTTGGCTGCTCTGCCCGTCATTCCCTCTGTTTCTGATTACTTTCAATGCTGACCTCACATATGTTACAGCAGCTGTAAGAAGAGTAGTAAACAGAAACCTTCAAACCTATCCAGACTGCAGGCAGCCAGACAATCCAGGGCGTGTTACAATGTGATATTAGGATAATAAGTTCAGTCATTTCTTTTGAGTGACATGTGCATTGTAATGTACAGGCTGATATCACCCACTGGAATAAAACAGATTTAATGAGTTTTGCCTGAGGTGACACATGCCATGTTGAGAACAGATTTGTATTAGTAAACATCTCATACTGTATGAATGGGATTTGCTACTGGGACAGTTTGAATATAATAGATATTGTTTGTGAGCATTTGCCACCTGGCACTAGAATAGATATCTGCTTAAAATTTGCATAGTGTGCAGATCTTCAGAAAAACATGTCAAGAAGTCTAACTTGAATGTTGAACATATTTTGAAATGTAATAACAAGATCCAGAAAGCATATTTGCAATGTGAAACCTGTCTAAGGTAAGATGAGAAGACATTTGAAACTGCACCACAGCACGTCCCAAACTTTTTGTCACTCTGAAGTTTTACTGCACTTGCTTGGACTTTACTAAATCAAAGCCTTATGTCAGAGAGTGACAACACTTCCAGCCTAATGACACAGTTCAGCCAAATGGAAATGTAATTCATCTTAAAATATAACTTTATTGTATCTGTGTTCAATTACCATCGCCGCAGTAAAAAAGGCACAAGTCAAAGGACATCCAGTGACATTAATTCAGTCTCTAAAAGGCCCGCTAACTAGAAGCACACACGCTCCTCTGTGTATCAGAGATTGGCAGGAGCAGTTGCCTTTGTCTTTGGAAAATGTCTGCGCAGTTTCCACGCTGGCGTCTTACGGTTTAGTTGAAACAGTGTTTGCGTTAGACTCTCTGTGGCCTGTAGTGACCTTTTTTTGGCTTCGCTCTGACGGTCCTGTCATTGTGAAGTGGTTTTTATGGGCTGACTTTTCTTTTGGCTTAAAATAGCAGAAGCTCGCCTGCAGCAGGAGAGCAGCCACGAGCTCTGAACACCATTAGGAGATTTTATATCTTGTGTGTAATCTTTACAAAAAGACAGACGAAATCCTTGTTTAGTCATTCTATTAAGGGCATGATTACTGAATGACAGATTTTTTAACATGCAGATTTTGCCATGCAATTTAAATTCAAGATAATTATCCTACAGTTATTGTCAACTGGATGCCTTGAACAACAAGAAACAATTTAGAATATTTACTGAGTATGCACACTGATGTAATAGAGTAGGTTGTGCAGTGACATTAAAATATGCATTAAAATACTGTTTAAAAAAAAAAATCCACCTTGACTGAATTAACACCTTTCCTAAAGCCTAAGGTGATCTTTTAAGTACACAGTCCAAAACTAAATGATTTTCAGTTTGCAATCACAAAGGACAGAGAAAGTTGCAAATGAAAAAAAAAGGATAAGGTGGAGTTAGGGGATGTTTGGGCATTTTTGCTTGAAAAATCACAAATATGATTTATCAGTTATCAAAAGTTGCCAGATACTTTATTGTCATTCCAAAATGAATAGACGGTCTGATTTATGTGATTTGTAAAGCCCTTTAGATGAAATGTAATTTTATGTTCATACCTGGTGTACTCCTCTTTAGCTGTGGGTCAGAGCTAATCTTGGTGTTTGTAATGTGGCTGCAGCTCAGCCTTGTGCCCCTCTTGTCAAAGCTTGAACAGGTGTGTTTCACAGGTGTCACAACACTCAACTACTTCAGTGTTGCTATGACAACAGTGTTCTTTGGCAATAGGCCAGCAGAGCACAGAGTGGCCTTGTGGGTTCAAAACATACTTGGCAGCACCATAATTAGAAAGATGTACAGTGGACACGTTTGCACATACACACCTATACATAGACACTGTGCTGTATATATCTACATGTACTCATCATAAAAACTGTCACACATAGAAAAACTCTAAAACAATCATCCACATGACTAGCAGTATTTGAAAGCCATACAATAATTATATTAACTGTATAATAATAAGTATAAATTCCATAAAATTTAACAGTAGGCTGTACACAATAAGATTTTTCTACTTTTACCAGTGAAGTGCAAGATGAACAAGCCGCAGCTTCCCATTATACTGTACCCTAAAAAAAGTTTCATAAATCCAAAGAAGCAAACTTACCTAAAAACTAACTCCAGTGATTTTTCACAGCTAAATTCTGCCACTGCCACTTTTTTCAGTCAAGCAAATCGACTCAAAAGGGGTCCGGACCACTATTCTCAAGGACAGAGAACAAATACTCACTCCGTTTCCTTCCTCATGTCAGGGAAAAAAAATGCAGACACACGCACACACAATTAGGGTTTGGCTAGAGAGTGTGGTCGTCTGTGTGCCCCTGTCTGCTGCTGGGAGGGGAGGGGATGGTAGGGGAGGGGGGATGTTTGTAGAAAAAAAGGCTGAAACTGAATGATTTCTTTCTTTGCAGTGGAAAGAGGGGCTGGCAGAAGGAGGGCTAAGGAAGGGGTGTAATCTGCTTCACATCTGTGGGCTCTGGTGGGGGGGACAGAGGAGGGATGAGGGCTCCTTAGTATGAGGGGAAATGTATTTTTCCGACCATGCTGGATATACATTTTCTATTTATTGTATGTCTGGAGTATGCACTAAGGTCATTTCAAATTTAAAAAACACAACGGCTAGGACTTTTTCCCAGCTGTTATTATGGTTTACTGACCAAGAAAGTGTACAGCAGTGAAGGATTAATGATGCACTGTAACGTTTGGGGTTAAAAGTTAGTTTGTAGGGTTGACAAACCTCCAGTAATGTAGTTTAATCTAATTTAATGAGAAACATAGT
Source organism: Lates calcarifer (assembly GCF_001640805.2). Lineage (NCBI taxonomy): Eukaryota > Metazoa > Chordata > Actinopteri > Centropomidae > Lates > Lates calcarifer. The sequence goes on from NC_066839.1 coordinate 12,401,517, forward strand.
TCTTGAGAATAGTGGTGTATAGTTATTTCTCTCTAACTATTATTATTTAAACTAAATTTAGAGCAGAAATCCATGGAGAAGCAGTCACCATGCAAACAAATGTTGGAAAAATGACCATGATTAGAGTTGCTTTGTGCAAAACAGTCATAAAAGACAACCTTTTAAAGTAAAAACATAAAGAGATGCCATGTTTCTTTTGTTAAGCAATACTTCCCCTAGAGAGTGCATTCCTAACACCAGACATAAATGGTATTTTTCTCCTTTGCTCTCCCCTTCTTCTCTCCTCACTCACTTTTCAATACAGGCTAATAGACAGCAAAAAATAACATTAATACAAAATGAATTTGTTTCTGGAATATCGCCATGGCCAGGTGGGTTCACTGACAGAAAAAAAAGAAACTTCAGCTCTTAATCTTGGAGGTAAAAATCCATGATGGCTGATGGCAACCAGTAATCCAAATCAGTTATGGTTTGAATGAGATATGACACCTGCTGCAGAACAATGTTTCACCTGAGGCTGAGTTTTAAAAGGGCATGGAAGAGACCTATGATTTTTATCGATCTCTAATCTGCAACCAAGACATAACAGCACTGACAGGTCTCTCACATGGTTAATCGTATCTAAGAAGAGGATTAAACACATTTTAGGTCACTGATGATCAGATATCTGATGCAGAAGTTTGTCATCACAGTTTCAATACTGTTGTGTTGAAAGGACATTAGGTTCTTACTTTCTGAATTGCTTTTACAGCACTTTAATAACCACATAAATCACCATATAGTTCTGGGTCAGAATGTGTTCACACCAGGAGCCAAAACAAGTTACACAGACTGACAGATAACTCAGTTCATTTTCCAGTTTTGGACAATCATTGTGCATCATCAGCACAGCATAGGCCCACACGGTGAAATCAGACTCAGATGACTGACAGCAGGTCATGCAGCGCTTAACTGTGCTTAACTATGTGTCTCAGAGAGAAAGAACTGATTCTGGGTGTTATTAGTTCAGACTGCAACTCTAGGCTCATTTTATAAATAATAACCAACCCAGGGTAGAGAGAGGATGAACAAGAGACATCTTCTACCCTGATATCAGGAATAATTACTGTGCTATTGTTGCATTTTAAATACTTTTTAATGAGGAACTGCTAAAATACACAATACACCTCTGTTTGAACTCCTTTTCATTTTCTAATTGATAGGGTGCTGACATGCATACATGTTACCATAGTTACCAAATTATTTACAGAGGTATAATGCATGTAGTTATACAGATCCTGTATAAGATCACACCTTTGACAGCTCATGGCCAGATGATGCATTTATCAGTGGTTTAGCTTCTGAAATCAGGCTAAAATCACTGGTTGGTCCAGTTTGCAGTTTTAATTTAGCTTACTAAATCACAACTTATTACTTTTTATAAGCTCTCTTATAACACAAACATAATAACAATTTCACTAAAAATCAATCATCAATAACCTATCTACATAATTTCCTATTTTTGTTGTATGTTTACATATTTCTTACTCTAACAAAGAATCCAAAAAGATCAAACAGCATCACTTTTGAGCCGCATGTTATTCTCATATTGCAGTGGGCCAGATGGTCTTTGTCAAACATCACACTATTAAAAGCCCTCTGCCATGTTTGGACATGCATGTAGCATGTCCAAGATGCTCTATTTTGCCAAGAAGGCACCATATGGGAGCTGTTTTTCATACTCAGTGTAAAACATGTCACATAAATGACCGCAAAATCCTTGACATCCGCAATGAATGTTACATGATGTGGGCGATGAAATGCAGCCGCTTCCATTACAAGAGCAGGAAAAAATGTTTCAGAGATAGCTGTTTGAAATGCATGGCAGGTGGCAAATCCACTCATCCATACAGTAACTGGATAAGGATTTTTAGGGGCAAAAGTAGAATTTCAAACTGAATGTCTTTTAATGTATGGAGACATAGAGGTGTCTCATGATGAGACATGATGATGCAATATCCATATTTCTGAGGGTATTTCTGAATTAATTCATATTAGTCACAACAATGTGTACTGCTGCTCATACTTTTAATTCACTTAGTCCCCTTTTACCACTTCCAGTTTCACCCAGTCCCATGTTAAAATCATCTGATAAGTATTTAATTTAAAATGGAAGCAAAATATGAATTTCACATAGCGATGCACTGGAGTGTTTACAAAATACATAGTAGATTAGACTGTGACCATGAATATATTGACCAAGAAACAGTTTCAGCATTTTCTAATTGACCAGCACCTCGTGTACCCCGAGGGCTGTTATTGACCAAGGCCAAGGACTCAGTGCTCTCTGCAGCCACTTATCCACAGCAGCACGCCAGCAATGAGTGCCACAGTGTGCTGGTGCTGATAAACTCTGCTAATCCACTCTGGGACCCAAACACAGTTCAGGCTTTTCTTAGCACTCAGAACCAGCGCACTCTGCCACTTTACCCATCTTCCCCCTTTTGCAGCATAGATTTAGGAGCTTTGGAAGTAACAGGCAGGGATTTGCGATAATGTTCACTTTTTAAATCTATAGGATGTCAAACTGTGCGCAACAATTAATAAATCTGTCACTGGAAATGTTCTGTGAAATTTAGGGCTGTTGCCAGTGGATATGCTGTAACACTGACAAAATTTCTTTGTAAGGGCTGTGACACCCCAGGCTAAATACCAACAAAGGGCCCACTGATAGTTGCACTTAAATATGAACTGAGAATAAAAAGTTGGCATTTAACTACAAATTCTAGGTTATTATTATTACTCTGCCAATGGATATATCTAGATAGACAGCCATCCAAATACAATCTTACTCCATTAATGTGAATTATGCCAGCGATTTTTTAAAATTTATAATTGTTACTGGCTGTCTACTACAGTTTGTAGGCTTTACAATAGCCTTCAGTGGATTGACTCCCTAAAACCAATTGAACTGAAGTGCTACATATTTTCAGGGTGAGATTATACATGCCAGTTCTACAACCTTTCCTAAGTCTTGCACTGGCAGCACCGAGATGTTGTAAAATAACCACTTAAACTGAAAGGTTTTTTTGCAGTGTAGCTTGTATTAGGAGATGGTGATAGATCCCTGAGATAATTGGTTATTTTGTTTTCAAATAAAACCATCATCATTATGCACATTTGAGACCTGGATTAGAAAATGAGAATTTGAGGGAACAACTGCCCTGGCATGTTATTTTCCTGCTACATATTTACACTCCCAGTTAATTAGCTACACACAGCTAAAACTAATACAACAGTCCTGCAATAAAGTCTGCCTTCATAAGGGTTCAGTTTTTGTTTAAATGAGGCACTGATTCAACTATATGATCCTTTTGTAGGCATTGCATGTTTCTCTTATTTTGTCCAACTCTCTGATATACATTTCTGATAAACTGAGAGTTACTACTGAGAGTTTATTCAAGCTGAACAAAAATAAAGTTAGACAGGCCTCTGCAGATGCTGCATTTCCAAAATGTCAGTAGGTCATGGGGGCAAATGCAGTGCTTTCAAGGAGGAACAAGACGAGCTATGATTGGCTATGATTGATGTAAGCCCCTTACGCACCCACTGATATTTTAAGACACTGGCCACCTCTGATCCCACCCCATTTTCAAGAGGTCACAAAGATACCAAAAGTACCATCACGCCCTCTGCACACTTCACACTTGACCACATGTAATGCTACATTTCGTTTCTCAAAAATAGGACCCAAAACCCTCAATGGTGTCTAAGTGGAAACTGAAAGGCTATAAGTTGCACCCCCAGTGCAGCAAAAGGGCACAAGCACAAGCTGTCTGGGCTGTGTTATGTGTTTCACAACAGATGCCACCCTGGAAAAAGAAACGCAGACTTCCATCCAGACCTCATTATATAAGTCAACCAGCAGGAAATGAGACTGCCTAAGGATATTCTGACCACTGATCAATCAGACTGACACTGATTTGGACCAATGGAAATACACACGTCTGCACATATCAAAGGCAGTGTTCTTTAACATCCCAGTTCTCTTAGCTTAAGTTTAATGTAATTAAATATCCCCGGACAAATATAAGATAAATGGTTAGAGGGCGAGCCAAAATTTAATCAGGCAAACATAATTAGCCAGTTTGTATGCTTCCTGGAGACCATGAGGACAGAATAGATGGCTACATAATGGAAGTCATTGCTTGACGCCATCCTCTTACAGCAGCAGTATGTTGCCACTTACCAGAAAGGCTACAAAACAACATTGAACATAAATTTAATGATAGATACAAATATTGTATTATGAGCTAACATATCAGAGTGTTACTGGAAGATATTAAGTTTGTAAAATCCCAGATAAAAGTATGTTTACATCGTGAATTATGTGTTTGTTTGCATATGCCATTATCTAAAAATTCACGTTTCACACACATATATTAGGAACTAATGTAAACTGTGAAACTGTAGTCTTAATCCAGGAAACTTGGCACACTTCTAAAGTGCTGTTGACTATTTAACTGCAATATCATTAAAAGCTTGGATGGCTGCCACAGTGTCGCTCACCGGTCTTTAAATTTGAGGGAGATAACGCACTGTTGACTCCTTGCTCACAATTTTCCCGTGGTTCTTTTATTGATTTATGTGGCTCAGGAGAAACGTGTTGTTCCAACATGAGGGAACTAGATTGGTGCAGAGAAACCAGAAGGAGCTTTGATCACTTCCACAGGAGTGAGAGGTGTAAAAGTAAATGGAGTGTCAGATGTTACAAATTACTAATTTCAAAAGGAACTTGTGTTTCATGTCAGTGAATCTTAAGTGGGTCTCTTACTGAGTGTGAGACATGGTCATATGGTGTGATTTAGAGGTTACTGTCAAGTCACAGAAACTCTGACACCTATTCGTTCATCAAGTCTTAGCCATGGGAAAGCATTTTAAATGGAAACAGACTTGCTTACCATAAGAAAATATGTTTCACCTCAGGATCATTCAGTCACAATCACTATGATTGTTTCAAAAAATTAAAGCTAGATAATGTTTCAAAAGCAGAAATATTGTATATAGATTGTAAACAAATGTATTTTTCATCAAGTAAATCATCTAGTACATGTTCCAGAGATGTAGGACATGCATATGCAGTTACCCCTCACAGATACATTAAAGAAGAGCATCAGCTAAGAGAAAGTGAAGAAGGCTAGAGGGATTTTTCTACCTTGAATTTTGATTATTTTCTCCAGAATACTGTAATGCTGGGGAGAAATGCGGGCATGGGGTCCAGTTACCTAATATTAATGTTTTGATGTTCAGTAACAACATTATTGCCACTATTTCCTGAAGCAAAGTGTATTAACCTGAGAAAATGACAAATGTTATCACACTATGTCTGCAGGGAGTGAACACAGTTACAATATAATATGGTTCAATCTAAAAATACCACAAAGTATGGCCTGAAAAATTATCATATAGTTATATGAACAGTGCTATGACAGTTTCAGCAAAGCTTAAGCTTAAGTTTCGCAAAGGAAGCATTGCGTTGGATTGCCTCTGATTATGCAGATGTTCCTGTTGTGTTCACCATGTACAGTATGTGATGACTTACGGGTCCGTTGCTGGTAGCTTCCTTCCTGTCTTGGAACTAGCTGTGCCGGTATCTAAATACTTTGTGAAGCGAGTGTACATATCGTGCATGCTTTAACACTTTAAAGTAGCTGAAACAGCACTTTTAAAGGGTTTTCTCTGATGGAATAGGTATTGGTGGGGAAATTAAAACAGAGAAAGCTGGTTGGTTTGATTGAGTTGAATAGATGTGATTCATTCACACATCTATATCCTATTATAATAAATAAGGCCAAAGACAGTGGGTACATTTTTAATTGCTGAAACCAATTACATGACAAGTTAGGAAATACTAAACATAGGACAATAAGATGCCAAAGAAAATTCACAAATATGTTAATGCAACAATACAATGACCACATCCACTGCTCAGTATATGCAGCCATGTAAAGTATAAAGCAACAGATGAACAATATAAGCACGTTTTGCACACATTAGCCAAGCACAACAATGAGACATAGATAACATAAATGCTAACAATCCAACAATTCTTCATTCTCTATTCCACCCACAGGCAGAGGTTTAGAGCATGCTTCCTCAGTCTGACCTCCTGACGGGATCTGTCATTTGTTTGGTGTGATAATGTCAGTAGTACAGGCCCCTGGCCACTTAGTCTGTTGTAGTCCTTGAAGTAAAGAGAGGAAATCAAAGCAGGATATTAAATGACACTAAAGAAAGCAACATTTGAAAACCCTTGGTGTTTATTCATCATGGTCAAGCCTAACAAATCTCTAATAACAAGAAAAACTCTTCAGCGGCCGGCCTGCAATCCTCAAAATGTTTTCACTTCTCTTTTATTTTTTTCTTCTTTCTTCCTTTTTTTAAGTCTCCTGCAGTCTCCTACATGCTAATCCCTATTTTTGGCCCTATTTTTTTATCATCCTTTTTTTCTTTCTCCCCATTTCCTTGCAAATATCCATGAAGTTAGGAATATTGTTAGAAAACTGATAAGGGACCTTTAGGCAACAATTCACTCATTATAGCATGTAAAGAACTAAGTCTGTTATACCATGTAAGTCACAGTTGGAGATTCACTTGCTGAGGTTGCTTGATTAGGTTGGACACATTGATCTTTTTTGCGATTATGATACGTTTGATCTTTTTCATACATGATTTGTACATGAATAGAATTTGTTCTCTGTATCAGAGAGTAAGGCATGGATGTGTTTGATTCCATCTAGGAAAAAAGTAAATTCAAGGAATGTTTTTTTTCTTTTCTGTGCTCAAAAGAGTCTTTTTATGACAAAAGTACGGTCAAGTCAGTGTATCATTAAATGTTTGTCTGCAGACACTGAAGAGTGTCTTAGGCCAGTGGCTCCTGATCTCTTTGGGTTGTGACCCCTTAAGATTAAGCAATTTTGGGATGGCCCGATGGCCAAATTGTCTGGATGCATACCACATGGGCATATACGCCTTTAGCAGCAGATCCCCAGTTTGACTCCCGGCTGGCCAGATCATATAGTATGTGTCATCTCCCCTATTATCTCACCCATGTTTCCTGCCTACCTCTTCACTGTTAACTAAATTCCAAAAATGAAGCGATTTCCCCCTCTCAGGTTGTTTAACTTTATTTTTAGAGGCATGAAGAGGTGAGAGGCTGTAGTATCTGAGAAAAAAAGTATGTTATTTCTTTCATAGTAACCTCTATGATTACATCTCAAATACCTGATTTCAAAACTGGTGAGGAAAAATTTGTACAAATTTTTAACCAGTTTCCAAACAGATTTGTTCTCTAGAAATAAGGAAGAAGATATTTTGCTGTTGCAAGATGAAGAAAATGAAATTTGACCTTAGCAAATACTTGAAACAAGTAATTGTGCATTGACAAAAAAGTAGTGGTTTATAATTTATGAGAGGAGAAGCGTAACAGGAAGAGGTGTTAGCAGGTCAGCTGGGGCAATTCTCACCCATATCAAGTGCATCCTGTGTTCCTCTGTGCCTCTCTGGTAGGTAATGGAGGGAGGTCAGCAGGAGGGAAGTGAGAATCAAGACCCCAGCTGTATCCTCATCCAAGCAGGGGCTCTTAATCAACACCAGGCAGCCAAAAGAGGCATGTTGAGAATATAGGGGGCCAGGATCACAAATATCAAGCTTGTCCTGTCTGCCAGATTGAACACATGGAATCTGAGGTTGCAGAGGGTCTCTGGGTGCTGACCTATCTGAATGAGAGGAATAGAGTAGAATCTATTTTATTTCTGCCCTATAGCTCAACAAGATTTGTTTTCAAGTTTCAGCAAAAAGAAGTTATCAAAGAATTTTAGATTTATCTTGCGCGAGGACAAAAGTCAAAGGTAGAAATTTGATTGGAAAGAGCGGCAAATAATCCCTTTTTTATTTGGTTTTTCAAACACTGCACACTGCTCCGCTACCTGCCATTGGCATTCAAATCACACCGATGCCAAATGCACTCAGGATAGCTCCGAGGGAATCGGGCTGTCCTTCAGGCTCTCGTAAAGTCCGCCTTAATAATGGGATTTCCACACATTACATACAAACTCAATGGGCGCTAATGTGGGAGAATAATATTTCCAGGGGAAGGTGCACTCAAGTCCCAAATTGAATTTACAACGTTACATTGACTTTAAAAAGGGGCTGTGGCATGTGTAATGCTCAGGAAATAATAGTTTGCTCCACTGAGCAGCCAAGCACCGGTCAGAGGATTAAATGATGGTGCTGCTCTGGATTTGCCACACACTGGGACAGCCTCAGTGCAGTTCAAACATTAACACTGATTTCAGCAGATCTGCTTACTGTAAATATGTTGTAGTTGGACTCTTTCTTTAGTGCTGATATCCAGGTGCACGCTGGGTCTGGAATTTCTGGTGTTTTGGCTTCTAGCTCCTCATTTCCTTTGTGTGTCCTTTTCTCTCACCTTTGCACAAATACACACAAAAACACACAAATACACACAAATACGCTCTCACGCAATCATTAACTGACACAATATTTTATGAAATTTGACAACGGCTGAATTTGCTCAGTGATTGCATTAACACATGGACATTACCTGTCTACAAAGCAGTGTCTGAAGCATCACACAAATATATTGCATAAAATCCATGTGTTGAATTTTAATGAAAAGCTTAATCTCTCAAAGTGGAAGGAGCTATTTACAGGATTGTTGAATGTGAAATGAATCAGCATAGATATTGCTTGATCCAAATTGCTGATAAAGCATCCTCCTCCTTTTGTCCGACTGAACAAATATCCGTGAGCAGTTTCTCGATGCAGCCTTTTATTTTTGTTTCCTTGTTTTATGGTTATGGACAGTGTTGCTTATGCATCTTTCATGTCTTGCTTGTGGATTCCAGTGCTGCTTTCCCGCTTGAATGTTCACTGTTGTTGTGTACGTGAACAGTTCTGCTGGTGGTGCTGTGTACAGACACCTCCACCTGCCCACTGATTTGGTTGTTTATTAGGTGGTTGATTTCAAAACTCAAAAGGTAAAGGAGACAACAGGAGGAAACAGGAGTCAGATAGACAACTAGTTAGTCAACTACTTATGGGAAACAAAGGTCAAACAAAACTAAGAGAGAGAGACTATATATTGATGATGTAAGTACATCTCTCTGTGTGTGTGGTGTGTGGTGTGTCTTGTGGGTGTGCATGTGTATCCTGAACTGCTGAGTGGTCACTCTGCAGCCTATTACTGGATGATGAGACACTGTCACTGCGGATAATAGTTTTGACTCTGCTGAATGAGACTGAGCACACTTTTCTGAGTTTGCAGTGTATTTCATTTAGTCATATTGTAAATTTGCGCAAAAATTAAATGTAATTTTATCACTATCAAGACTGTATGTATGTATGATTAAAACAAAAATTGTACAGTCATCTGGTTATTTTCAGTAGCAAGACATTCAATCACAACTGTGACATAGACAAAATATTTTGACTCTCAGCATCAGCAAGACTGGATATTCTTTGTCCCCAGAGGATGACTACTGTCAGGTCAGAATACCTGGTGCAAGATTTCTTATAATGTAAAATGACAACACTTTTGCTCAAGGTCAACGTCAGCATGACACTGATGTTTGTATCCATCAAGACTTATTATTGTTGGTATTGGGTGAATTGTAGGTCTCCAGAACAGCTTTAGACATTTCACGTATGTCTTCAGCAGCAGAGCTGATAGATACTTGTTAGTGTAAGTGTTTTTATTTGTTGTCACTGCTACAGTGAAGCAAGCAGGAAACATTGGAAGCTGCAAACTGTCAGGGCCACTGGTGAGAAACCATTGAAGGGTTCACTGTTGTCATGAAAAATGTGAGGGAGTTATTCAACATCTTTACTTAGGGTACAAATATGAATTTCTGGTGAGTATTCAGGTTTTCCTTTTAGCTTCAGCTCAGCTCAACACCACACAGAGGTGGTGGATGCTGTGATCATTGTCAGTCTTTCTTTCAAGGTTAACAGCCTCCCTTTGGCCTGCTGTTAAGCCATCTTCAAAGATTGGACACGTTTTATGGTATATGTGATGACTAAGTTGAGGCACCGTGGCCATACGCTTGATTGAACTCATGATATACTATATCATTGTAAAGACATGTGATCTGCTATGACAAGCCAAATACAGAGTGGTCCACGAAGAAAACCTACTCCAGAGAGCATGCGACCTAAGACTTGAGCAAAGCAACATAAACCCCATAGAACATCTGTGGAAAATTCTGAAGATGGCGATGCTTCCCATCCAATCTGACAAAGCTTGAATCCTCAAAGAAAAATGGGATAAACTGCCCAAATCCAGGTGTTCAAATCTTGTAGGAACTTCCCTAAGAAGACTCAAAGCTGTAATTGCTGCCAGAGGAACTTCTACAAAGTACAAGAGAATTCAAAACGTTTTCACCCATGTCATTACGGGTTATGTGGTGTAGATTTATGGGGCAAAATGGCAATTTTGTCCATGTAAAATGAAATCTACAACACAGCAAAGTGTCCAAAAAATGAAGGGGTCTTACAGCAAGCACACTGAATGTTTCTCCTCATTACCCTTGTCCATTGATGGCAGTTATACAACACATTTCCTAAACAGTATGGTCAACAGCCCATCTGTCTGTGTATACTGTTCTGGGTCAAGGGCTCCGTTCAGGACAATGCTGTCTTGTTCCTCTCACATTACTGTGCTTAGTTACAAAACAAGCTGATGGCATGGCTTTAGTCAGGGTCAAGCACTGTTGTTCATCTCTATATATCAAATTCCATGTTGACTGCAGAGAACTATGATTTAGCTCTCATTATGGCTCAGTGCGGGTGGACAGTGCTCATACAGCACAAGGCACAGGTCCAGAAATGCAAAACAGTCAGTGACCATCATTTGATAGTTTTGAATTTTTGCCATGTTGTGTGTGTGTTTTTTTTTTTCTTTCTGTGTTTCTACGTGACTTCTAGTACCAGAAAGATGGTTGTTGATGTTTTGTAAAGAAGTGCTTGTTGGTATGAAGGAGTTAATGAGAGGTGTTTTGGTTATTATCGGGGCTTTGTGTTTACACTCCCCACACTGGTAGATTATAACCACTAATAGCTCCTGCTGGACGCTCTGTGCCTGAGACCCACTTCTCTATTAGGGTGATTATTGGGACTGAGGGAACTGGCAGGCTTTGGTGTGGTAAATGGCACATCAAATTTAATTTGCTATATTTGATCACTGTAGAAGTTATGACCTTTTTTTCAAACTCTACAAAACAGCTGAATGATGTTTTTATGTTGTGGGCTGAGAAGTTACAATACAGCTAAATCCATTGGTTTCTGGAGGGAGGTAGTCTGCAATATCTATATAATTTTAAAGCATTTTTGCAAATTGTTTCTGTCGTTTTTAAGTACTTAAACTTACAGAAATCAGCTTCTGCTTCATCAGGCATTTCATATATATTCAAGCCTAGGGACCAAACAATCAACAAAAAAGCAAAAGTTACTCTTGTAGTTTTAAACTGCAGCCATATGACCAAAAACTTAGAAACAAATAGTCTTTTTTCCAATTAGTGTGGATGTGTACAAGGAACAGTTATTGAACTTTCTCTCAATTCTGATGCAGCTCCTGGTTTATTTGCTGTAACGTTGACAAGTGTCACAAAAACACACTGACAATAAAAAACAAAAATAATTGTAAAAAAAAGTGATATAAATAGTCATACAAGGTATATCTTGCATTTTTTATTCATGCTGATTGTGCTAACTGAAGTTACACTTGTTGCAGTGTCATTTTTGTTTACAAATATTTCTTTCACTGCTTTGAGCCCTATGATGGAGTCACAGGAAACGTTCCAATTATACAAATAAGACGCAAGCTTATTAGTTTTGAAGGGTATGCTTGTAGAATGTCAAATACACAGACAATGTACTGGTAAGAGGACGGTGAGCCTGTTGGGAATTATCTTAAAAAACATAAAGTTATTTATCTGTCATTAAGAGTGTACCTCATCTAAAGGTTGATGGCCGTATTTTCTTTTAGTCTATGCTCGTTTCCATCAAATATAGAGGAGTACTGACAGCAGAGGACAAGGGTGGGTGAGGACCACTGCTACGAAGATAGAGTGGTAAAGTTTCCTGTGGAGCTAAAAGTTTCTCTCCTCAGTTTCTCTGGAGGTTTGTAGTGCTGGCTCTCTGAACAGTTTTCACCACTTTTAGTAGATGGGGAAAAGCACAAGATAAAAAAAAAATGTGTGGGCTCTCTCAGAGCTTTTTCCTCTTAGAAAACCTTCAAACTATCTGATTTATTGCAGAAAACAGGGGAATGTGTGTATGGACTAAGGGTAAAAGCAAATTTTGTTAGCATCAGACTACAGCAGTTATCAGTAGGGTAAAGGAGTGTATGGGAACAGATAGTGGCAGTTGTTCAGATGTTCACATTGCCTTGAAAGTAAGAGAAACCATTAATCCATCTAAAAAAAAAAAAACTCTTCAGTAAATTGAAACCCACGTTTATAGATTTACACAAAGGCCTTCATTGGAGATCCTGCACTTCTTATATGCATTTCTTAGGCACACACTTTATATAAGACTTTCAGGGAGCACTTTGCAGCTCTGTGCAATTCCCTAATTCATTCTCATCACAGTAAGTGAAAGTGAGAGGACATTTGAGTCCCTTAAAGGGAAAGTCAATTAAGGAATCATGGATGATTTATTGTTTGCTACAAAACATTTCCTACTTCCCATTTGACACCAATTTTACAACTTATTTTAATTAGACCTAAAGGTTTTTTTCATAAGTGCTCCAGTGCTCTGCAGCACTGTACTGCTGTCAGTCTCATAGTCATCACTTGAAAAATCTTATGACACCATAAATCGCAGATTTATGATACCTTTTCAAAATTTGAATGAAATACAACCCATCAATCTCATTTACCTCTGGAAAAGAAAACATCTTGATTACATCAAAATGTAACTGAATCAAGCTGGCAGATGAATTAAAGGTAAACAAAATATGAGGCTTGTCTAATGTAGACCAAATAATGACTGCTCATGCGGTTTAATGTAACACCTCCAGTAAAAGATTCAGATGTTATTCAGCATTTTGATACAGCAAAATACAGTTTGTACAGAAAATGCAGCTATTATACAAAAACATCTCATTGTTCTGCCTAAGATCAAACAAGTGTGATTGAATTTCTCACTGGTCATGGGTTATTGTGCATAATGAATAAAATGTTTGTATTTTTTTTTTTTTTTTAAGTTTTAAGTACAGTGATACAGTACTAGTATTGCTGGAACTAAAAAAAATCATGGAGCAAAATATTGAATTCATGTGTTGACAATTGGAGTTAAAAAATTATGGATACTTCTTGGAAAGTGAATGTGCAGTGCACAAACATCAAGCTGGTGACCGTACTCTGTGGTGGATGAATGTACACTTTACTCACCCTGTGTTGTCTTAACAGTCACAGTGCACAGTGTATTTATATAGTGATGAATGACCCTAAAAAGAAACAAAGCCACACACACATCTCAACACCAGCATAAAATAAATGTGCTAGTTGGTGATAGAATAATTCCTTATATCAAATCTCAAAATAAATGCAGACCACAAAGGAACCAACAACTGCTATTTTGAAACAGATTAATCACAGTCTATCAAAGGCCTCCATGCTCCTGTAGTGTGACAAATGGACCTATTAGGTTCTAATTAGGTCTAGATTAAGGTGATGGAAAGCAGTGACAGAGTGAAGGATGTACTTCCACTGTGAGGAGAAACAGGGGGCATGACTAATAATGTTTTTAGCCCTTAAGTCCTGTTCGTGAGTGACAGTTTTGATAGCCTCCAGTGTTCATCATCAATAGAGATGTTTCCCAACACCCAAAAGAGGTCATTTCTCCCAAGCCTGAAAAATGAGTTAATCTCAGGAAAGGCCCCCATCAGTGTCTCTTGGTTGTGTTCTTGTTTCACAAGTTGAATAACTAAACAGGTTTCTGGATCTTTAGTTCAGCTCTTATTTGTTTTTGAGAAGCCTAAGGCAGCACTCACACTGACAAACTAGTACAACACTACAAGCACTAGTGCATGTATTATTGCAGTTTTCCTTGGGGTCTGCATGTGATCAAATTTCTCATTAAGTCTGTCAGTGTTGCTATGCATATCACATGTGTTTAGCACATCCTAGTTTTTGTCAGTATTCATAAACAACATGCTCGCGACATGACTCTAGAAAGGGAATGTTGCTTGCTCTGTCAACCACTTTGGTCCAGACTGAAATACCAGCTATATGGATTGCTGTGAAGTTTTGAGACACAGCCCCAGAGGCTGAATCCTAATTTTGATTTCTCCTACTGTGGCAAAAGAGGGTTGATATTTTTTTTTTGTAAAGATTGCTATTCACATATCTATGGTCTCCATAAAATGAATTGTGTCTTTGGTGATCAGTTAACCTTTCATCCATCCATCATCAGGTCAAATTTTTTATTTGTTCAGAACTTCAAATGTGACCAAATAAAAGCAAAATTATGCCATTCTCCTCAGCCTCGTCTGCACTTTGTGTTTAGTGCTAATTAGCAAATGTTAGCATGCTAACATTCTAATCTAAGGTGGTGAACATGTTAAAAATAACACCTGCTAAACATCAGCATGTTAGCATTGTCATTGTCTCCATGTTAGTATACTGACATCAGGATTTAGGTCAAGTGTATAGCCTCACCGAAGCTGCTAGTATGGCTGTAGACTCCAGTCTTGTTTCTCAGGTTACTACATTGAAAAGAAATCTTTTATTTAAATAACAGATTTAATAGATTAATAATAGATTTTCCTGGAGAACATGTTTGACCTTTCTAACTCCAATTTAGTTTTGCTCTGACAAGATGACTCTGACTTCCTTTGCAGTGTGGCAGTGTAATCTTTCCTGATACAGTACCTATGCCAAATGAGCCTATTTAGAAATATTTCTGTTGCCGAAGTGCTGCAGCTGTGCAGTGTGGTGAAGTGGCGCTCCCTTCAACGAGTCTGCCTGCAGGAATTCATTATGTTGAAAGCAAGCGT
Organism: Lates calcarifer; assembly: GCF_001640805.2. Classification (NCBI taxonomy): domain Eukaryota; kingdom Metazoa; phylum Chordata; class Actinopteri; family Centropomidae; genus Lates; species Lates calcarifer. Next base: position 12,416,578 of record NC_066839.1, read on the forward strand.
GGCAAAGACCATGGGCAGGTGGTATAGCTAATTTCATATTTCTCCTGTGCCCTGTGAGTGAAGATGCCACTTTGTATTATCTCTCTGTAGTGGAGGAGCACACTGGCGTGGTCTGTCCAAATGTCAGTTAATCTGAAACGAGTCGGTGTTGATAGCCAGCTGATTAGATGAGGAGCTCTAAAGTCCACTGCAGTAATCTGTCTTCACTTTCTAACTGCATTTCAGATAGGAACTGTGTACTTTACTTTTCTCATTGAGTTTCACAACTGATTGTATCACAGCTATTGTCAAACATTGCTAAGGCTACAACACAAACACAGTGAGAGTTGTTTTTTGGAGCGTGTGTTGTGAGCTGTCATCAAATCTCTCAGTTTGTAATCTCACTCTGAAATTCCAACAAAGAGAGCACAAGAATCTGGAGGCATGTAGAGCGATGTGAGCCGTATCGATCTTACTCCCTAGCACACTGAGAGCCATCTAACTGGGGTCATGGCACATTAGCCAGCAAAGGAGGATCCTCCAGCGCTTTGTGGGTGTACTGATGCAAAAGAAAGGGGAACTCTGAAGCACTGAGCAGTGCAGAGTGACACATATAGTGGCGTTAGAAAGTCTCTTTAAAAGGAAGTGCTCAAAATTTACCTCCAACATCTGTAGCAGCCTGGCATTCTTACCCGAAGCTGTATCACATGAGGCAAAGTTCCTTCTCTGATTTTATTCAGATATCGTTCAAAATACCCACTTTATAGTATAGTCATATCGTGTAAGCTTAGGGTAGAAGCAGTGCAACAATTTTGATGTACTTGCTCTGGATACACATCGTTTCTAACATAAGAGTCTTTACACTCAAATGTGTGATGAACTGCTTCACCAGGGCTACTGTAAATATGCCCCGTTTTGATCTTGCTATATTTGGCTCTGCACATAATGGATCTCTTGACACAGATGTGCTCATAGATTAGCTCACAGTTATCTTGAAAGCTGTTTCCTGAATGGCATGGCAACACATTTGTGTCCACTGCAGGTGCGCATAGGAGAGACATGTACACAGAGTTCATCGCAGGTGAAAATTTACTTATAGTCTTTCTCTATTGCTCAGTCAAGCCCCCGAGCTTCCCCACTAAAAACACAAAGGCACACACACACACACACACACACTGTACTCTCTCTAATGCTGATGCAGGGTTGGCACCATTAAAATCCACTTTGCTGTCCTGGACACTTCTTCTTTCCATTGTTTATACTGGAGCAGCAGAGTGATTGCACTAATCAGATGTGGTATACACTCTCAACACCAACTGTCTCTGCTGCTGAGGAGTCAACGAAGAGACTAAAGGACAATAAGTCCCAGCTCTCATTGCTTGCTATGAATGGGAATCCAATTTCATTTCAGATAAAATGCATTATTTATATTGTCTCTTTCACACAAACATCAATACAAAGTCTTTGCATTACAGCATGCAGCAGTGTTTTAAGCTTGTTTATTACTGATGGTGCAATAAATGTAAATGTTCTTTGGACTGCATTTTCATTTGTTTGCAGCTGATGTGTCTTGTAGAAATCTGCAGATGCAAAACAAGGATGATGAAATTAATCCGTGTGAGGCACTGAAATGACCAGCCTGCAATATGCATGAGGCAGCAGTCAGCTCAGATCAACCAGTATTCCAGCAAATGAATTTATGGTGCTATCAAAATTTAAAAGAATAATATTAATGCATTTTTTGCATACACTGAATTAAGAGCCCCAGAGAATGATATAACACACAAGTCAGTGATAAGGAAGTAATGACGTTAAAAAAAAAGTTGGGAAGAAAAAGATCCACAGTATGTACTGTATGTTTCTAATAATACTCAGCCAATCTAAACTTGGCCGCAAGCAGTGGAGATGGAGAATGGCAAGAACAGTTGGTGTCTTTTCCACTGTCCGTGAATGTGTAAATAAGGAACACTGAGGAGAAAAAAATGAAATAAAATTAATAATAATAATCGCAAGCTGAAATGTATTTTCTTAGCATCATATCTCTGTTTGCCAGTATACCACAGCGTAATATGGCAGACCATAACTTAAATACATTTGAGGCTGGCTAAGGGTCACAATCTCATCAACTACGTCCTAGTTTAGGTTTTCAATATTCTCTATCCAAACATATTTTAGGAAAAATAATGCAGGGCAAATGACAGTTTGTCCAAGGACAAAAATCAAGTATTTATTTATTTATTTTCTAACCAAGTTCACCTTAACACAGTCGTTGTAATACTGGAGTCAGATGTTTCTTCACAATATATCACTGCAAGAGTCTGGTAAACAGACTTCTCAAAGTAATTTTCAAAGACAACAACACTATGAAATATATTGCCATGTTGAAATGCAATAAAACATGTCGATAAGACGCATGTAGCCTTTCTCAAAACCCGACTTCTCCTTTTCCTTTGATTAGTGGACCTCATTTGTGCAGCCCACGTGTCCTCTCATGACACAAGGTCATTGGTTCTTGGCTGATCAATGGGGACCAGCAGTGGAAGGGAATAGTAGCAGTTATAACTAACCCCAGTAAGACAAGTAATGATGTGTTGACTAAAATTTATAGTAATTGGATGTTGAGGTTCTGCAAATGAATCAAGCAAGGCGGTCTTACAGGAGTGACAGTAATTATAGTGTTAGGGTCTGTGCTATGTTAAAAACTGAGCCCATACTGAGTGACTAATGCATTAGTGTAAATTACAGAATACTAAACAACTGTGGATCTCCCCTATAGACGTCTCACTGACATTTTATATTGATAGAAGGTGATTGAAAGCATGGCCTGTCTCCAATGTAAAAGTGACATATAAAACATGATTTCTCAGAAACAAAACTGGTGGCCGTAATGTAAACCTTTATGATGAGGAAAATGGTAAAAAAAAAAAAAAAAAAGAAAAAGAAAAAAGAAAGGAAAAAAAAAGAAATGACATGAAAAGAATGCATACTGATGACATGCGAAATGTGTGTTTTTCTTACGCTATTTCAAGAGATCAGGCTGGCAGGCACTCTTTATTACAGTTTGCTGTTAATGTGTTGCTGACACAACATGATATACTGTGATACTTTTGCTCTCATGGATTCTACTTTAATGTTTACTGTATTAAATACTATGTCGTACTTTCTATGGGGACCTGTTTTCTCTCAGTGGCAGGACAATATAACTAATTTGATCGCTAGTCTTCAACCTTTATTGGAAGTGTATTTAGTTTCTTAAGTGAGGGCAGAAAAAAGACAGCGTTGTGCTTTGAGTTTTCAAAATCTTCCAGTAATATGCAGCTCAGTCTTCTTGTGACACCAGTAAGCATTGTTTTGAATCCTGAAAGGTTCAGACAGTAGATGTATTTAATCTGTATCACTCTCATTATTTAATACAGTTTTTTTCTTAAACTGAAAACAAAGTTAAGGTTAACACAGTCCCTTAAATCCTGTGTCTGGGTGAGAATTTGAATGATTACGGCAATGATGACAGTAAATATTATCTACCTTTATTTGACAAGGACAAATGACCTACAGCTAATTTTACTTTATCCTGAAATGAAGTGCTTATGCAAATGTCACATATATATATGTGATGAATTATCAGTTGTTTGACTGAAGTAGATCCAGTTTAAAATTGTGATGTCTGTTCCTTATAATATTCTGAGCTATTAAAAAGCCCATATTTTCCAGTCATATGGCCAAATGACATTTCCCAATTGATTTTTATGGCTGCAGTCAACACTGAAGAGTATAGCCATTATTCTGACTGCCATCTTTGTTGCGCATGAAGGTTATAATAGCTTTTATCAAATGGACTTCTCGCTTTAAACAGAGCGCAGAACGCCAGCTTGCACACATACATCTTGTACTGTTAATCGATATTTGATTTATTTTGCATCTCAAACAAGGACAGAATGTCAGCAGATGTTTACTTGCCAAAAACTACTCATCAAATTAAAACCACTGTGCTGTTTGTGATCTCAAAGGACACTTTTTATGCTCACATAATGAAACACATCTGCAAGCATCGCTGGTGACAGAGAGCAAGGTGTAAAGGACGGAGGGAGTGTTAAATCTTTCATCTTAGGTTTACCATCAACTTCAAGTTTGTCAAATTAGCGTTACCAAGATGACACAAAGTGGCAAGAAAAAGTCGGCTCCCTTTGAAACACCTTGCACCTTCTCTGGGTGTGTGACATCCTCTCAGGGACAACAGAGTGCACTCTCTTCTGTCACACGTGCAGAGCAATGCCAAATATTTTTTATTCTCTCTGGACTGTAAAGCCTTGAGAGGGAGGCTATCTCCTGCAAAATAAGCGCATGATGGCAGAACTGTAAATGTCTGTGAATCATTGCATCATAAATCTCTCAACTTCAGAGGAGAGACGGAGGATGAGGTACTATCTCATGAGTGACATGTCAATTATTCCTCCCTCATTTTATATGTGGGTACTTGCCATAAACACTGCCAACCAACAGCTATCTCAGCCATCTTGAATCTAGGCCTAAACACATTTTTCAGCAGTGGGCAGACACATGATTGATGCACAGTTCACCCCTTCCTCATCACCTGGGGTCAGGATTACTCTTGATCTGAATAATTCATCCAACCTGTTTGTAATCTTCGTCACTTTAACTTTGAGGCTCAGGCCGCCGTTAAATTGGAAAACCTCAGGTTGCCCCCCCCCACACACACACACGCAGACAGCTGTGATTAAAATTAGAGGTAATTGCGTCTTTTTAAAATGGATATGGGAGGCTGTTGATACTGACCCAGCAGACGTTGCATCAGGGCGACATCACAGTCAGTCCCCGAGGTGACTGGTGTCATAGCAACGCGCCACATCAAAACTGCCCACGTCTAAAGGCTTATTAAAAAAATTGCTGCTGTTTGCAGTTTGCTGTAGGTGTGTGTGAGATGCTTAGCTGTCACTTTGTTTGCAATGCTGCCAGGGAGAATGAAAGTCACCAAGGGGAAATTTAGTGACTTAATACTTCACCTGCTCAACCTTGCCAAACAAAACTCATGACGTTTATTTGTCCGTGATGCAATTACCAATTTAAGCAGTGCTGTCAAAGCCATTTAGGGTTAGTGGATTTTGGACTCTTCTTATACCAAGAAAATAAATTCTTAATTATATATAATGTGATCAAAACAGCAGCAGGAGTTTCTTCCCAAAGGTAACAATATTCCTCTTGATCAGACTTACTTCGGTTGAGTATCAGTCATGAAGAAGCAGCTGTTTGCTGTTATTGAGCAGCAGTGTGACATTGTGTAATGTCCTGTGGCTGTGATATGACTTACTGCTTGCAGTAGGGGGATGGTCATGCAGGATGAAGTATAATTAATATGTTGATGCTGGCATATTTTATCCCCAGACCCAGGTTTCTGCTGAAACAGTAATCAATGGCTTAACCAGAGGAGTCATATATTACACGACAATCAATGCGTATGTAGCCTGATTCAATATCACTACCACGGACAAATGGGTAGATATGTGTGGGGAGACAGATTCACAAACATGTACACCACTTTAAACTTTGTGACGTATGCAGAATAATGAGTTTCCCTGTGTCTCTTATCTCAGTGATCTCATTATATGTGTTTCTTCCTCATCCTCAGAAATAAGCTTTTAGTATGTATGACTAACACCCATGTGCTCTCAGAGCTCCTGAAAGACAACACCTAACACCAGCCAGCTCCTAATCTGTCATTCACTTAACAGATGAAACGGTGTCCAGCCCAATATCCTCAATACCCAGGCACAGCTACAGTCAGTATTAATCACAGACTTAGGTTGACGGAGACAGAAGTCATCTGTATTCCCAAATGCCTTTTCAGGAGCATCACCCCATATGTAATTTAATACACAGACAGTGGAGCACCTATAACCTTGCCAAAGGGATAGAAATATGTCATCAGCTTTGACAGGAAGCTTCCTGAAGTCTGTCAAATACAATCACAGGGTATGGGAGAATTCTAATGCTGAGTATAAACAGATAAACAATCCTATTAACTTGAACACCACTAGGGATGGAAATCCACTTTTTAAGATTGTTTTGATGTCATGTATTAATAATAGGATGATTTAAAATCTTCTATATTGTGTTTTTGTCAGTTTGTAGCACATTTTTCCATTTTACGTGGATAGCAGAGTGCAGACGAGAAAAACCTGGCATCTGAAAATACAGTCTTTTTGGATACAGTGTGTGGTCGCAACAGGTCAAAGCATTCTGTGGTGAAAAATAGGTGTCACAACCTGTCTTTGCGCACAACACACAAACAACCCATCACATCAGAAATGTCAGGGCGACATGTACAGAAGAGTGCTGCTTAGCCCCCAAGGTCAGACCTCAGCCTTGAGTCACCTCAGCAGACCCTTCAACTAACACTTATATTGCCTCTGCCAAGGGCTGTGATTTAAGACCAAACTGCCATTGCATTTCATTCCAGCCCACAATTCAGAAAAGTGCCAGGAATGGTTATGGCTGCAGTAGATGCTGTCGTGCTGTCTTTAGTCTTAGGAGCCTCAAAAAATCCTGGTGAATACATTCAGTGTATTCACAAGGAACAACTAATGTTTTTGTGTCTGCAGTAAGCTACAACTGATTGAAACAGTTTAAAGATATTACAGTGCTGCTCTTAATGCTGACCTCAGCTGAGATAATGATGATGAAGATGGTTTGTGTGTGAGTGTGCATGCATGCTTGCACTATGTTGCCTCTGTGTGCATGAGTACCCATGCTTTTAGAGAGCACAGTGGCAGTGGTGTAGTCCTGTGGCCTGCACGTCTGACAGACATCTACAAAGATAAATTAACAACCTTGTACCCCCTGACAGCAGCCAGTCATCATCTGTTAGTGTGACGCTCATCCCTCCATATATCTGTGGACCGCAGGAAATTATTCCACTGAGAGTTCCTCTGAGAATTATTCAAAAGGTTGTGGTCAGGAAAAAGCCCACTGGAAATAATACATGAATAAGTCATCTCTCACACTAACATAACATAACATAACATAACATAACATAACATAACATAACATAAACTATAATCAGCAGTTTTTACCCCTAGTGTCAAATCAAAAGTTGTTTGCATGACTCCTATAAATTATAGGCCAGTCATAGGACAAATAAGGTGATGTGCTTTCATGTTGTGTTTCCAGATAATGTGAGGTAACAGTGGTGGGAGTTACTGCAGTAAGGCAGACAATAAAGCTGTGGTACGTTTGCATGAATAACAGGAATAAACTGGACAAAATCTCCCTATTTTCAGGCAACTGATGGTGCTGGTTCATGTCCTGTCTTCCATGCTAATTTTATTCTTTAGGCATGTCCAAAATATGGACATGCAGAGAGTGGGTGAATTCTCTGATGAAAAACACTGGCAGTGGATATTCTGCACATATGCTCAGAATTAACATTTTGATGAAGAACATTTAAGAACAACAATTTATAATCAGCATTTTGTAATTAGGAAAAATCAGAATATAAATTGCAGTGATAAGTTTGCAACAAATTAACTACAACAAAATAAATTTAGCTCCATCACTATAAAGAAGTCACATTTGAGGTCTCTCAGTGTTGGTCTGAATACACTGACAGGCTCTAATTTGTCATTTCCAATCACTGACTACTGAGTGTGATCAATGATTGCCTCCAGCTACAGTAGCTTCTTAACAGACTGAGTGCACCTGAATAAAAATGAAAGGCTTTTGTCAAGGCTCAACATCAATGGTTTCTATTGATTTATTGTTTTTCCTTTTCTCTTAATGGGTGCACAGTCTCTCCACTATAATAACCCCCCCCCACACACACACACACTAACAAACACACAGGAGCCACCCTGCTGAGTCATTTGACATGGCAATCTCTCCTGAAGTCTGTTAGGACTGCCAAGTCACAATGTCAATAGGGGAAGAAGAAGTTCCTCAATTGTTGCATTAATTTAATCTTATATAAATAGTTTCACATTGTTGTTTTCTCCTGTTGCTGAAGGTCTGTCTTTTTGTTTTTACTTCACTTTATTATAGAAGGTGAAGGTGCAAAATTGATTCCATCTTTTTGGATGAAACAATCTACCATGCTTGTGGGCTGCTAACCGATTTACAGTGCATGGAAACACAATTGTAAAAAAGAATACTGTGATATCTTATAACCAGACTGTTGTTTTATTGAATTTCCTATAGGTCCACTGTTACAAATGTAAAATAAACTGTTTAACCCTATGACACATATTTAAATTAAGAACTGCAGTGATAGTTCCTTTATAGTTACTACAGTATGTTATTTTAACAGCTCATTTATTTAGCAAAATCTGGACAAGGGAGCAAATCTATTGTGTTCAGGTGTTTCTTTAAGAAAAGGCAGCCACTTAGACCTCCACTCATTATGTAAGCATAATGATACTGTACATCAAATGAGAAACAACCTCTCTGTTGTTTGTGCTGACAGCTGTTCAATACCAGCATCCACAGCAATGACAAGATGATGAAGCGTCAGTGTTATTAATGGACACTGCCAATATGTCTGTGGTGATGAAAGGCCTGGATTTCAGCTGTCAGCCTACAGTAGACTGCCATATTACACCGAGAAGCTTATTTCACAAATGAAATGCCCTCAAGGGGATCCTTCAACATTACAACCTCAGCCTCTGAGACACCGCCCCACGACCAGACCCACAAACAGCTTGTAGTCTGGGAGGCAGAGCGACAGTTGGGTTTGTGATAATATCAGATGAATCAAGTCTGAGGCTGCAGTTGTTTATGCAGCGAGTATGTATGTATGAACAGATTCACATGTCAGTACGCTGTGCTCTCAAAATGACATTCCCTGTTTTTGAATCAATTATTTGCTCGCTCCAGTGACTTAACCATCCCGCATAGAGAACACTGCCATTGCAAAATATTTCAAAGTACGTAGCCAGCCATTTTTACAGTTCTTGAAGTGAACTTTATATGAGTCAACATATAAACTTTTTTTCAGCAAGAAAATAGATAAATGAATACAAAAATGTTCCCATCTGTGTTAAAAACTGAGTCAGAAAGCTGCAAACTCTGCCTGGTAATTAATTTCCTGGTAAATATTAGCATATTGCAGACATATTGGTGCCAAAGACCAAAGATTGTTTCAGTCAGCTTAGACTTATAATAATGGAGGGGATTTTTGAATGCAGAAAAAAAGAATTAAACATGCTAAATAAAGCATGTGCACAAATACAAACATTTAAATAGGAAAAAAAGGCAGCTCCTCTGCACTGCAACATTTTTAGCTTGCTGTATTCTCCAATACCAATAGTTTAACATGTGTAGTTATGTTTAATATGGTTTGTCCACCAGAGACATGTGTGATTTTCAGCTGTAAAATGTCAGTATCTTTGTCACAATTTTTGAGAACTAAATTTAATGTGTTCACTTAGTATTTTTCTACACAAATGAGTTTTTCATATGAAAAGTAATAACAAAAACTGTCCCAAAAGTTACATTATGTGGCATACAGGGTTGCATTTTGTAAGGAGCAGCAGAGAGAGCACAGTGCATGCAGCTGCTGCCTTTATTCTTAACGCTTCATTCCCATTTTGTTTCCCAACTTATTTGTGCGGGAGAATCAATTTGAACCAGCTGTCTTCGTGTTCCAGCAGACTTCCTGAAATGAGAATAAATAAACATATTCAAAGTGACAACCTGGTTGCCTGTCTCTGAATGCAGCAGCTATGCTTGGATTGAATTGGCGACTGGCAAATGAGACTGCCGCTCAAATAGCAGAGGCCCCCGATTGGATGACAGATGGAACTAAATCTTTCTTTTTTTCTTGTCTCTCTTGCTCTGAAGCTGTTGCTTAACTTCCCAACCTGATGCCGAACAGAATCGACCCTCCTCTCCTGCCTTTGTCCTGTTTTCTATTTTATATTCAAATAGACTAAAAAAGAAAGAAAATGAAAACTTCAACAGTGATTATAATCATCATTAGAAGATCATGTTTTATATATGCAGTCCGCACATGGACATATAAATAATGTAATATGTCGTTCAAATTCATTTTGCTTTATCCTGTGTGTCCTCTACAACATACTAGTAAAAATAGCATGACCTTGGAATGTGTCACTCAGTTTAGTGTTTCTGAAGGTAATCTATCTATTGATCTCTGTGCTACTTGATAAATGTTGTAAGCCTATACATGGGTGTTGAAGGTCAATAATGACATTCAATTGAATGGCTCTTTAATGGTGCAGACTTTACACTGTTTCATTTATCTACTGATTCATTTGTTAAAACTGGAATAAGATTGATCATCGCCGTTTCTATTCTGTATGATAACGGCTGTGAACTGAGCAGCAGAATAAGGTTTTGTGTAGCGTAGTTTATCTCAAGGGAAATAAACGTAACAAAGCGCAGCACAGTAACCTTAGATGATCTCTCGGAGAATGACACTGTATGATCATTTTTCTCCCTAATCTAATTCGCACGACTGTGATTTTTTTTTCCCCCAAACTCATGTTAGACTCAATATAAGAAATGTCTTGTGGAAGAGTAAACATTAAATGTGGAATAACGCATTTGCCAAAATGACTCATGACAGGTTCCCTGGACATAAAAATTAAATTATATTTCTCAGAGGCCACTGGGACAAAGAAACAGTTTCCTGAACTGTTAGCTCCCACTTTTGTCTTAATTATTTGTTGACAGCCTCAGAAGAAAATATTACTATTCCCACTTCAAAGCCACTGAGTTGTAAAGCGATTAAAGTGCCAACTTCCCCACAAATTATGTGATATCATGCTTCCCCTGAATTAGGTAATAACACCATTTGAATTAAATTACCTGAATTGAATTAGATTGCTACTCAGAGGATGATATAGCTTTTACTGTTGTTGAATGAAAATTGTTCTGCAAAGCAAAAGCAAAGCCTGCTGAGCTGTAAATAATCATGGAGTGCAAACTCATAAATACACTGGTACTGCAGTATTAAAGAAATTAATTTGACCAGGCTACTCAGTATGGAGCAATTTTTTAGTGAGACAGAACATATTAAATATACAGTTAACTGTGGTATGTATACTAATTGAGTAGATGAAGAGTTATGTTATTTCCAGACTTGGTCTCATGACTTGGTCGCCTCAATTCAGCTCAAATGATTGAAATCCTTGTGGAATTATATTCTTCAATTTGTTTGAATTTGCAGTGCTCACTGTATATCTTTCTGGGAAGTCTGGGAAGCTCTGGGAGGCCTAAATTATAATTGGTTGAAATGTTGTCATAGCTGTTAATAGAAGGAGGCATCTGGCTTCCAAAGCTGATGACAACAGTTAGTTTGATCCTAATCCCTGATCCATGTACCTTCTAGATTGTCTAAGCTCAGCCCTACAACAACGCATCCCTTTAAACTGAAATTTAATTAGAGACACAAGAACATTTTTATTAGTTGCCAAGGTGACAGGAGAGACCTCGCAGGGTTAAACATGACTTGCCCTCTCACCGTTTGACAGACAACATGTTTATGAGAGGTGACTGCTTCAGACCTTCGCTTGATTCAAGCACAATGAAGAATAGATTAACTAAATTCAGCACTTTCATTGCACAGCTGAGCCACCCTGTCCTCCATGGTTATCAAAGTGTAGCAAAAGGATCGGCTACAGTCGGAATTCACTCTTATTTCTCATTTTGCGGTTATTTTTAGGGAATAGGGTCACTGGAGCTGTTGTTTAACTGTATTGTTCCCTTGGTGCCTGCAGTGCTGTTATCACTGCCTCCTCCAGCTCGGATAGTTGTGCTTAAAAAGACTGTTTTCCAGTTTTGAGATGGTAGATAACACTTGTTGCTATAAACTGATGTTGTGCATTGCTGTCTGTATTATGACAATTTTATTTATGTAGAAATTCATCAGGTCTAGTAGTTTCAGATGTCTTTAATCCACTTTAAGGATCTCTTTGAGTACAGACAGGTCAGAAACCGAAAGTCTGCTCACTAATTCATCTGCATTGTTTGTGCTGACAAGACATCAGCCTGATATCTGCAGACAGCTGTTAGCTGGTGTTAGCTACCTGGCAGGGACAGACTGAATAAAGGAGAATCCAAAACACTGATCACTTAACCTCCACAGCCTCGAATCTTGTAGACATAGATAATGTCTTCTCAACAAAGCTAAGCTCAGATCAGTATGCAGTCTTTTTTTCCTCTGATAGATGCGATCTCTAGATCTTCTGCGAGATTCTAACCATCCTGAGCTACAACAGCCCTGTAAACTGCAGCAACTGTAACTATGTACACAACAAAATTACAGGACTGTTGTGACTCAAGGCGGCTCATATACCAAGCTATAATCTAAGTTGATTTCAAACTTAATCAACTTTTTTGTGCATGTTATAATAACTTGATTTCCACAATGGGGGCATTTCACACGTAATGCAGCTTTATTTGCATCACTTACAAGAAGTAGCCACTGCCTTCACATAACGTTTAGCACAGATGAACATGTTTTCTGAGAAAAAGCACAAATACAAAAATCTATCTTTGGATTTTAAGAATTGTTATTGGATCATTCAAATAAAAAGTTGTGATAAATCAGAACAAAAATTAAAAACCATTGTATCTATGCTAAGAAGACGACAATCACTGGAAGTCAGTTCATTGTTGTAGGTGTGACAAATGCTTCTCTTCTGGATGTTGAGGGTTAGAAGGTGGACAGAACAAAACAAGCAGCTGTTCTCCCTTGATGATAAATTATGCTCCCTGCATGATCAGTCTCAGTCAGTTGATGGCCGAACCCTCACAAACTGTGCACAACAATGGAGGGTGATTGAAGGACCCATTTCCTCTGAGATCTAATTATTAATTATCGCCTGTCGAGGGAAAACTCGGACGGGTTCAGATTTCATGGATTCCAGTAACCTCGTGCGCTGATTGGCGGCTGCCTGACAGCGGCTGTTGTGGTGCGTTAAGTGTGGCCAGTGTGTTTCATGCCAGTTGATGTGCTCAGAGTGGGAACTTGTCACAGCACTGACGGAGCTCCTCACCTGTGCCAACACACTGAAGAACCATTATTCATAGCTGTCCCTCTCTCTCACAGCCACACCCACACATGTGTTCAGAAACACCATGAGTTTAGGTTGTTTTATTATCACTTAGTGCACTAGATATAGACAGATATAGAACCACACACCACAGTTCTGATAGCATAATGTAGGTCACAGGTTGTACACACCCAATTAATATATATATTCCCAATTAACTAGCAGTATATTTGAAAGTCATCTCATCTCTCTGGCTCACATGTAAATGAGCATGATCTTTCTTTCTTCTTTCTCAGAGATTCTATTGATACCTCAGGGTAACACAGTAAGTTGTGAAGATATCATCCAAACACATATAGAAGAGGGGCTGGTCTGAAATTCATAGCTGCGATTTGAAAATTGTCTCATGATAATAGAATATTTCTCACTTTCATTAATTTGATGCTGGCTGGCAAAAATGTGCACAATCTATAGAAAATTATTTCTATGACAATTCAATTAAAGGTAGCATATGGACCGTTAATGGTGCTGTTGACCATTTAGTCATAACGCCACTTTATCTCCTTATGTTTTACTAGCACAAGCATGAGGATGTATATACACACAACAAGCATGGTGGTGCTACAATACAAGACTTTCATTAGGAAAATGTCAGGATTGGTTATGTTCAAACAATTAAAATGACTTATGTTTATGTTTTCTTGGCAAACATAGTGTGATGTTGTTATAGCGCAGTAAAGCATATGACTTTGACATCAGAGACTGCCTTTTATATCTCTTCTCACAACCTGAAATACGTCATTTTGATTGATTAACCTTAACCAATCATTAAGCATAAAGACGGCGGATCAGAGAACACTGACACTCTTTCCCCTATATGCTCCTATATGCATTCCTACTTCTGCTGAATTATGAGCGCCGCTGCTGAAATTTCATATGGTTCATTAATATTCACGATAAAACATAACCACTGCAACTTGCGCTTTCTACACTACGTTACAGCTGACTAGGCAAGAGGCAAAACTGTTTGTTTTGCTTGCACAAATATCTACAAAGACATCAGTCGCCATTCATTTGGATGTTAATGGTGTACTCAGTGCCTGTGCTTAAAATTGTAACGTGTAATTACAAATTTTCACTCTGCCCACACAAATGTCCACAACCAATGCGCAAATGAATCAAATGAATTTCCTGATCATATGGGGTGCCAACTTCAAAGAGAAATACATTTAGACTTCTGTTTATGTTTAATTTAAATAGTGTGTGTATTTTTCTGTGTTGATGCATTTCATTCTACAACATTTATTAGCTATCTGGACCTCCAGAGCCCTTCAAGTGTCAAAAGGTTCGGGTAAATTAACAAACACATGACAAGTCAAACATGAATAACCCCTATCTGTAACGGTTGTAAGGTTTTTTGAAGCTATTCTTCCACTGGTGCATGTAAATTTCGTGGACATGCTTGTGGCGTGCACAACTGCACCGCTAAAACTTGACAAGGTGCATTAAGTCTAATTGGGTCAAATATAATGTGAGGTGTTGTCTCCTGCATCTGTTTTTGCAGCAGTGACTACAACATCTGACACAGCAGACATGACAAACGACACAGTGCTTCAGAGGTGAGTCATCATCGTACTGTTGTGCTGGTTAAGTGGTTAATTAGAAGGATACATGGTTAACACAGACCTTTAAAGTCGAGCATGACTCGGCCTTAACATTTTTGCTGACTTATTTTGGTTGTCTCTGTCCCTCGTGTATGCAACTTAATGATGGAGCCAGATGTTAATTTGAAAGCGTCACTGAGTTGTATCACAGAGCAGCAGCTATAGTGGTAATTACCATCTGTTGAGGATTATGCCAGTATGTTGATTTTTTTCGGAAAAATCCATATGGTGTTGCCATAGTGAACCGATAAGAAAAAACTTAACATCCACTTTGACCAAATAGGTTTGAGGAGAATAGAAATACTTGAGTTTTGGCTTTGAGCAATTAAATCTGTAAATTCCAGCCCAACATAACCTAGCAGAATCTGTTAATATGACTACAATAATAGAATAATAATAATATTCATTAGCTGTTAAAGTAGAAGAATGCTAATACTAATTTCAAGTTTGTATATTTAGTAAATTCGCTTTTTTTTTCACCAGCCATCAATGTGTGCAATACAACGTCAAACTAGTCGTCATTTTGTTCCTTTCTCACAAAGCCTGTATTAATGGTATGTTGTGTAGCAAGGGCACACAACAGTCTGTAATCCACTTTTCTCTATATTTCATCATACATCATGTTCATACACAATATTGCAGACTTATTTTACAAAATTTGCCACATCCATCACAAAATGTGAGCCCGGATTAGATGGGATAGGTGGTGTCACTGCAAGGTAGCAAAGGCTTTTCTACAGTATCTGCTGTGACTTTCAGTGTAGCTTGACAGTGTTCGCGATGTAGGATGCATCTTAATTCCTTGTATAATAATGATAATACAAAGTATTGTTAAAAAATGGAAAAAAAAAATCTACTACCTACATAAATGATCTGGGAGATTGGCCAGAGTACCTCAACAGACACCAGCACCATCCATGCAATAAAAATGGTTGGCTTTACCCAAAGCTCCCATTAGTGGCCATGCTCACACTAATAATGGGATGTAGTGATGTTGTATCTCAGTGGCTGTCGTGTACTGCAGCCCTGTCTTTGATCTCAGTTCAGTGTTTGCACTGGACACTCTAATTGGTCTTTGATAGGCTTCAGCTGTGATCATGTCCTGCCTGAACAACAGCTCGACATTTCAACAAGAAATAAACCAACAAACCTCATCAGGGCCGCATCTTTCACGCTGAATGTGTGCGTACATTTTGGCTTATTGTAATCATGTCAAAAAAGAAAATCGTCCAAAGTCTTTGTGATTTCTGATGTGCCCCTCCTTTGATCAAACACAGACTTAGGAGCTGTGGGTGAAGGGAAGTCAAACCTCTTCTCTTCCATGGGATCATGGTTGATTGTGGAGGGTGCTTCAAAAGCTGATATGGCTCTAGCTCCATCTCACATTGTCTTGCTGTCAGCTAGGTACATCTGCCCACTTCTGGCTGAAGGAAAAAGCTGCATTCATGCTTTATTTGGATCTGGTAAAACAATGTATTGTCTTGAAGTGGCTCATGAACTATAAAACGTTCACAGGCTGACAGAATCAGGAGCACTTGTATGTCATCTTCTATTCTTAGCATGTTGCAGTTAATTTTAAGTAGTGAGCATTAACCATTAAACTAATTAACCATGAGCTGCTAAATTTCTCATTTCTCCTATTGCTGGGAGGTTCACTAGAGAGGCAGGGAGCATATAAACTTCTGGTCTGTCATGTGGAACATGGACAAAATGCCAGACCACAAGACTTTATCAGATTAAACTTAGCATAAAGGTTAATGTCTCTTTTTCAAAACAGAGGACTAGCAAGAATAAAACTTATACTCAGAGCAACACAGACATATATTTACAGTGTACAGTGTGTGCAGGGAAAGACACAGGAGTCATGCTACATTCTGTTTGGTAAAATAATTACTGTACTGTATCAGAGGAGTGCAGTACATAACTAAGTTCACTCTGAGTATAAAGACAGATATAATTCAATTCATTTCCTTCACTGCTGAAAATCAGCCAACCTTCTGATATAAATCACAATGGTGAGTGTAAAATATTTTATGTAAAGCGAAGTGTGTTTGTTTTGTTTCTGTAAGAATCTGATAATTGTTAGATTTCTTCAGAGGTAAGGTAACGGACATGGGTATTATAGATATTACATGATTAGATAAGAACCTCCATCAGTGACAGCTGAAGTAAGAAGAATTGTTAATACAGTGTTATGTATGAAATTCTTTTGATAATTCAAAATAAAAGAGCATATTATTCATCAAAGAAGGAACGGCTTTGTCTAAATTCTAATCTCTGTTGGATGTGTTTCACTTAAAGAAAGGCATGTAGTGGAGAATTAGCAGTGACAGGAAAGTCTTACAACTGGATCAGAGGTGTTTATATTATTCAAATCTATTATGTATATCAACACTGCCGTAATCTCTTCAGATACACAGTAAACTTAAATTAAACATCTTCAAATCAGCCAAGGAGCTAGTCTGAAAAAATCAGTCAAACAGGCTGTCGCATAACCTTGTTTGAACTCTCTGAGAATTTGTGACTAAAGCATTAGAAAGTGTCCAGGGTCAGCAGAAAGAAACTGTCTTTGTCCTATTGTCAGTTTCCATGGCTCAGATTGTCAGATTCAGTGCCTATTTCTATTTAGAGAAAACATGTGGATCAGCTTGTTTTGTGTTTGCAAGCACAATGGTTCACGTGAAAGTGAACGCTGACTGACAAGCACTTTTTATTTACTTAGAAATAGTTTCATATATTTTTCTGTGGATCCATCTCTACAACATATTGGAAATCTGTGTCTTCTCAAAACTAATATTTTGACTTTTCCTTTTCAATATTTGGTCTGCCCTACACCTCATAGTTGTACATTGATTTATTACTCAGGTCAGTGCTAAGGGTGCATTTTGGTGGACTTGTAACTTGAAAATAATGCATTCATACATACACATGTCACTTATTTGAGTACAAATTAGCTTTTCTTGGAATATGCCTGTTCCAAGAGACTGGACGTGGTGTAGATGTTACCTACCACTGAGGATATTTCTGAGGGAAGAGAACACAACTTTTTGACTTTTTGATGAATTCTCTGTTGAGCATTATCTCATTGTCTGTCTGAACATTTGTCTAGTCGGCCTCTGTCTTCTGTCAATTTTTAGGAGTTGAGGTCTCTAGGAGGACAGTATTGATAAGCGCTGCAAAATCTTTCTTTATGGTTGTTGTAGAATTACAATAATCCATGGAGACAACTATTTTTTCAAGTCAGCAGTCTGTAGCAAAGGTTTTCTTCTTAGTTGGCTGGTTCCCGAGGTACATTGTCTTTCAGGATGGTCCTGTTGCCAATCTGCCAGTTTGTTTTAGCTCCTTGTCTGTTTACTGTGGTTCAGATAAATACAGTTGACCACCACATTTAGCCACATTTATGGGAAAGAAATTGGCACACACTGTCCACTGCACATATAGTCCTAAAAGAATATAGATGTATCATCGTTTGGTTAGAAGCAACAGTGTTGCTTTCTTGTTTAATGTAAATAAATTTAGTTCCCAGGATAAATTCCAAGAAACACAATATGCAACATTGGCATGTATCTAATGTAGCAGAATCATCAAACTAAAATGAATCAACTCTGAATCGAATTGAAACTGAATTGGGAGATTAGTGGTAGTGATAATCCAGCCCTATAGTGACAAAGATCGTATTTGATGTTTTGCCTGAAAGAAGCAGATCTGTTATTTATATAAAGATCCTCTATACATCACAGTCTCCTTTTTCCTCAATGCTTAATCAGTCTGGGATGGAAGAAAGTGATTGTACAAAACTCGTGTGTGAATTGAGCCATTTAGTAATTCAGAAACTTTATTCATCTGATTTAAAATCCTCAAAAGGTTTCATAAGGGCTGGAAGAGATGATTTATTCAAAGTCATAGTTTCCGATCTTTAACCACAGAGAGGAGATATTTTGGTAAAACTTCCCCCAGAAAGCTCTGTTGCCAATAGATAAAGGTTCTTGCATTTAGTGGCCAGTATGTCTAAGTATTGCCCAAAATCCTTTGTTATCTGCAAGCTTTTATACATACATTTTTAGTATAAGGACTTGTCTATATAACCCAACAAATGCCAGTAAAAAAAGATGTTAGAATCCATTAAAAAAAGACACAGTTGACCAAAAACTCCAATCTTATCCATGGTGAAGGAAGCACCTTCAAATGCAATATTAGAATTAATTTATTCGAAGCTATTTATGTTCATTACTTAAGTATTTTAAAACCCAGGTGTGAAATGATGCAATGCAACGCGATTAGCGATGTCATCTCACTCTTAGTGTCTTGTGCAATACTATGTGCAGTAATATCGCCTGCCAGTTTTGCATTTACTCCAACTTGAGTATTGCAAAAAACTTTATAATTCCTTTGATGTCTGGTTGAAGCTTCCCACAACATACTATCCAACATCAAGGAGTCAAAGTCGGAAATGACTGCTACAGACTGCTGCAGACTTGCCATTGAAGACAAGTCTCTCAGGATAGGGCACTTTGAAGTTGTAGAATGAGGGGGCATGAGGCTATTTATCATGGTACTGTACTTATTATTAATTAGAAGGTTTGGATAATACTCTAATCAGGAAGGAAATATATCAGGAGTGGTGCTGCCATTGCAGTTTCACAGCTTTCATTGTTGTTGTTTGTTCAATTTTTTGCTGAAGTGTGACTTTCTATAGTTTTATTTCAGAGAAGTCAGGGAGAAAATGGCTGATTTTCCATCTCCAGCACAGCATGCTATAATACCCAGAGGGCAGAGCGCTTGGTCAGTCAACTCCAACAATGTACAAATCCTTCATAGTGACCCTTTGTGACCAATAGATAGATCAAAACCAGAAAATAAGCTGGAGCATGTTTATCAGAGGCTCTTCAGAGCAGTGGCCTTTCAAAGCAGCTTTAGTTTGCCCCCACTGGGCAATCAAAGGGAATTAGATGTCTTTCTTTTTCTCAGAAATAAAACCCGCCTGTTTCTGAGAGTTAAATCTTTGTGGACAAACAGTAAAATAAGCAGCATCACTGAATGGAGTTTCCCTCTCCACAATTGGGATTATGGCGGGATAAAGCTTCAGTAACACTCTCGTTGTTGATGTTGTGGGGGTGGGTGCAGTATATAACAGACTTTGTAATGGATCAGTGTGATGCTCAGTGATGCAGCATATCTTCTGCTGAAGCTTAGCGTAGAAACTTGGAATGAATGCTGAATTAATTGGCTGATACTGACTTGAGTGTATTTGTTGGAGTAATCTGATTGAGTTGTGTCAGCATGTTTATACTGAATATATAGTATTATATATACAGGACTACTAGAAAAACAGGATTCATCTCAGTGACCTCAGACAAAGGCAAACAGGAAGATATTCATTTTCCCAAAACCGACCATTCAGTTAATCCTGCCTCCCGTAATTGCTGTTGCTTCACTTTTACGCTATCTGGTCTTACATGAAACATTTACAGTGGCAAGGATGGCAGACTTATTACTTAAAATGCTTTGTTTTTGGAAAGGCTTAAAAAAGACAATTCCCTTCAGACTCTGTAAATCCAGAGAATCCCTCTTACCATAGCCCTATGCATCTGCAGAAATACAGTTGAAAAACTATTAACCAGACAATCACCACTCGGAAGAGGGATTTACAGAATTGTCATTTTCACTTCAGTGCGAAAAATTCACCAAGGATCTTGTCAGTTCCAGTTTGCTGCATATAATGTGCACTGTTGCATTTATTTGTATTGCTTTGTCTTAAAGTGGTTCAGACATACTACACTTAAACAAAATATGTAATAAAAGTCAAACATGAGAGAAGCCTCATGGCTGATATGGTGGACATTTAAAACTGGTAAATGCTCCACATTGAGTATCCCACTCAAGCAATTATATTTTTAAAACCTTGCTAGAAGCACCGTCCTTGAAGTGCCCACATTCATTTCCGCAGTGAAATAGCATTGTCTGCCACATTGTTACATCGTCATTCAAATTGTCTGACAACAAATACAAGGGACAGATTCAATTTGTGGTCATTTAGTGACAAAAGCCAATTTCCTCAACACTTAACTTGTCCAAGTGACCCTGCTTGACCTCTGTGATTCTATTCTTGGCTTTTCTTTCTGTTCATCTCTGAAGCTTTATATTTCGAAAAGAATATGTCAACTGAAGACAACTGAAGAATTTGCTACTTGTTTTAGAGATACAGAAGATACATACTTTTTTTACATAATGTTTTCACCCAGAACAAAAGAGGTACTAATTTATCTTATTACAGTCGATATTTTCACATTTTAGGAGAAATGGAAAATCACATCAGTTGAGCCCTGAACATCGGTTTTTCATACAGAGTCTATGTGGGTAATCTCCCAATTATGTCCATTTGACAATGCTGAAAACCAAAATCTGTGATGAATATGATTGATGTCATCATTCAGTTTAACAGTCAAACCATGACGCTGGCAGTTCAGATGATGAAAGATAATTATCCAGCCGTTCTGGGATATTTGTGTTGTAGAAGATAAGACTGGACTGCTGGAGTTAATGGTAACAAGACTTTCTGCTAAGCCTACCTGTAACTGTGTAAAGATTAAGACTAATGAAACATTATTAAATGTCCCCTTATAAAAGTAAACCTTGCTCTAGAAACAGTTGCAATCTAACTAACCATCATCTCAGCTCACATTATTACAACTCAGTTAACTAAGTTGTACTTAGGAGTTGTATTAACATCGGTAAGAGAAACACATGGAGTAACATTGTATAATTTGAAAATGCTCCAAGTCATATCTTTAGTTAAATGACTCAATTCAGGAACCACCATAGAGAACCTGAGTATACAGGCTCCACATAATTACCTCTACCTCATTTTGAGGTATGAAGCATCTGTTGGGATGCCCGTTTTAAATTATTCAGCTTTAAATTAGGTTTTTGGTTATCTTAAGATATGAATGCCATGAATTATTTATCAATGGTATCTCTAGCAAAAGTATTACTTTGATTATTATGAAGAACTAAAGCTAAGGCACACAGTGCTTTAGAAAATGATGATTAATTATCTAGATTATCACAGAAATTGACAGAACCATAAGGGTGCAAAAGCTGTTCTTATCAAAGCAGCATAGGTTATACTGAACTAATTCTCCATTTCCATTGGCACACTTGACAGTAGCTGTGATGGGATGTATTTACACTTACCGTCATATTAGGGGATGAACCACAATCTGTCTCCTCAACCACGCTGTATTGTTACAGTAAATTGAATGATTCCTGCTGCTGCTTCATGCAAGTACATGATTTTATTGTGAAACAGGCAAGGAGACACTGACAGCTGTGCCTTTGTTTGCAGATTAAGTATTGCACTGAGGGAGTGGTAAAAGGAGATGAAGCCACAAGTCAGCTCAGGTTGTCAATCTAACACATTTCTACTCAAATTCAGGGAATATCTCCTCATAGTGTGCTAGCTGCCCCTTCTCTGTGCGTGCTGAAAAAAGCTGGTGTTTCTACACAGCCCTGTCTCTAGAATTGTGATATAAATGAAGTGGATTGGCACGATCCATTCCAGCCAATCATGGCACTCATGCTCGTGCACATGAGGGGGGAGGATATAAATGGGGCAATGGGAGTGGAAAAAGGTGGGGATTCTGGTGCATGCTAATGCTACAGAGCAGAGACAGGATAATGGCTGATAAACAGACTAAAAGGAATGACAGAGCCAGTAGGACAGTATTGTTTTGTCCTGTTTGTTGCTTTGCTTCAAGTTCTATCATTTCTTTTCTTCTACTGAATTTAGCATGATAACCAGCTAGCTGTTTCGTCACTTTGCAGTAGTGACTCACTGTAGCGTCCAGATTGCCCTGAAGAAGTAGCACTGCTCAGAGAACATATTCTAATCTCTTGTATTGGAAACGCAACGACAGCTGAAGCTCTTGGCAAGTGACCATCACCACCACCTGCTCCCAGAAAGAAACCTGCTCACAAATAGCCTCTTTAACTGGACAGGCAGCACTGCAGTTTGAGCAAACCTCAAATCTTCGACATATCTTCACATTTGCATGGCCATCCTGTCATATGGAAAACCACTCACACACGTCTGCATCACAGTGTCTGATCACAATTGCTTCCAGTGTAGATATCTCATTGTGTGTGAAAGTCATCATAATACACCACCAAAGGTGTCATTATGAGCTATCATTGAAACAGACTGACCCTGATCTCCACACACAGACCCTCTATAATTTCAGTTTAAGGGGAGACATGATGAGCCTCAATACCCTTGATTTTTCTTCTGATTGCATCATGCTGATTGCTCAATAGTGCAGCGACACTCTGTTATTAGTGTAGTTAGGCCAAAAGTAATTTCGTAATCAACTAAAGAGACTCAAACTTTACTTTACATACCCTTTGATGAGGTCAAATTTCAGATTAAGACACATATATCAATCCAGATAAGCTTATTTATACAACCATGTTAGTTAACAATGACAACAACCTTTCAATTATTCTGTTTAAGAGCTCTGTTTATTGTCACTTTTGAAATAGTAAAGGTCCACTCAAATGTATCAGGCAGAACAGGGGAGAAAGCACTGTGAGTGATGATTTCCAGCAGCGAATTGTGTCAGCCTCCTACCAGCAACTTGAATCTGGACGTGCCTGATACAATTTGTCGCCCCAGGTAACACTAAGGGGGAACATTATACAGTTACTGTCAGATGTAGAGCACCTGAAGCATTTTGGGGATGAGAGAGTCACATAGTGGTATTTATTTCTAATCTTACCTGCTGATCAGAAGGAGATGGAGAGCAGTAGTATAGATTATTTTCCAAATGACTCTCTAAATGTCCAAACATTTATTATTTATATTATTTATTTTCTTTTTATCATCATTAACAATACTTGCAGGTAATTTCTGTGAGTGAGTAATAGGATTTTTTTTACTTTATTCCTTATCACTATATACGTATTTAAGGGTTGTCAGCACATTTCTGTAGGTCATTTCCTCTTTACATGATGGGCATAATGCAATCCTTTAAGATATCCAAACTAAAAAAAATAACCTGGTGTGTGTACAGAAACTGTATGATACAGTGACAGCTTGGGTGTACCTTGTCTTACAACACCTTACACACCAACACATATATATTCAGGCCGTGGTGTCTAACTCTTGCATTGCGCTGATGCTGAGATGCTTCAACATTGCACCTCTACAAATGACATGTCTTGTATTCAGCCTCACACAGGCTGCTGTGAGGTATGATGAAGTGTTCCTGCTCTGTGCTGCTCTGTCACTGTAGTCTGTATATGAACAAATAAATAGCTGCTGTGCAACACAGCAGCTATTTACTGTGTTTGATGATTAATGTGCCCAAATCAGAAATTGATGCTATTTTAACTTGAATATTGGTTAAAAGACTGGAAGCCAAATGTTCATCATTGAAAAATAACAAGTTATCCTTTTGAAGATAAGAATAGATCACTGTTGATATAGAGGATTATGTGGATGCCAAGGCAACTGCACATCATGTCTGCAGACATGTCTGGTTAATTGAACTCCATCTTGTTGTGCCCTTTGCACATCTCCCCTGGCTCATTCCCCACCTCGCGTAGGTTAATTGAACCACACAGACCAATGGCTCCTCTCAGATCTGCACGTAAATGGGTCGTATTTCACGGTCACGTGGCAACTTTATAAGAGCGTTCATGTCACAGGTAGATGAACCCTGTTTTTTATAGAGCCCTGTAATTGTGGGATAGTTAACCACTGAAGTGACAATCTGTAGCCTCTCCCTCATTCAGTCATTTGCATTAATTAAGCACACCCACTGGGTTTTAGAGAGAAGGATCAATTAATATTCAGACATATTTTCTGTGTAACACCTCAGTGGAGATGAGGCGATCACACACTGCTTTTTTAAGCCTTTGAAGTGGAAGCAGAGAACAATTCAATAAAGACTAAACATTATTCTCAGCTCTCAGCATTTTAAGATGCCTAAATTTGAGGTTTCACACCTATTAAACAAAACATTTCAATGTTGTTCAACAACATTTGGTGTTTGGATATTGCCCTGATTGTTTTTCCTTTAAGTGTATAAAACAGCTCCATTTGTAAAAAAAAAAAAAAAGAAAAAAGAAAAAAACAGACTACCATTGCACCAGCTATTCTGTGATGCAGAGAGATTACAAGCAATTAAAGTATGTACTAGTCTATAATGGGGATAAGATGAGAGAACGTTGTTTATGTACCACAGGGCACCATTTAAACGTGTCAGAGTCACGGACAGAATACATAACAAGAGGTTCATGGAAAGGGTAAAAACTATTACTTGATGCTCAGATTGCAGTGAGGAATTCACATTCACTGTTTGACACATGGCATTTCAAACTAAAGGAAATTACTTGTTCTATATTGATTGTGCTACTGTGGGGAAATGTTTTCAACTGAGACGGTGAATTAGAGCCCCGACTTGTGTAAAGACTATAAAATGTCACAGCAGAGGGAGGACTGAGAAATGATTAGTTTGCTACTCATTTGTTTGACGATCAAATAAAACAAAGACAACACTTTTTTGAAGATGGATGCTAATGGTTGTTATGGAAGTGCTAATAATTTAGCCTAGAAACATTTACAGAATAAGTTTAAATGACCAGACTTTAAAAAATTCTAACCAATTAGCCGTGATTTACAACAAGTCAGAGTCATGACAATAATTGGCAGAATGATCAAAGAGAAGGATCACAGGGGAACAGTGATAAAACGAGACCTAAGAGATGAGAAGGAATTTTAAGAGCAATTACAGTAAATAGAAGACAGGAGGATATGATTAGAGGATGAGTATTGGTCCTCTTGACACATCAAAGCTGAACATGATAGGAACTATAGTAAACAATTTAATTTACCTGAGGGAGTCATCCCAAAGGGATTAATAAAGTCAAGTCTAAGTCAAGTCTAAGTCTAAGTTGTTATTAGCTAGAATTATATCCTACACATAAAGGATCTATGTTGTAATTAATATCCATCCAGTTATTCTGTGTTTTATTTGATGGTCTGTGAGTTCTTTGTGCTCCTTTATTTTAAAGTTGGTTGTATTGAAATCAGTAGAAAAGTTTTTTTTGAATGACAGATGTCAGTCTTTATGTTTTCAGTTCACTGACATGTGTCTGTCCTCTGTCTTTGTGGCTATTTTTCATTTTCATCTCTGTCTTTTACAGCAGGCTTTAAGCAATGAGACAGTCTATTCATAATATTGGCACATTGTGTCTTATTAGTATCTGAATCACATCCAGACTATTTAACAAGGGCCAGGTGCTTTATGTATTTTTTTGGTCATGTCCTCAGATTTATGACTTTACTGTCAGAACCAGCAAAGTTAAGCATTTTCTCTTTCAGTAGCCCCCATGAGCTATTATTAGAGTCAATCTGTCTGAAATGACTCTGCATTTAGTTTAAGTAGTGCCATTAGAATGGCAACAAATGTGCCGACACATCTTGGCACAGTGTGGGGGGAGCTCGCTTCTGCCGCACCTTTGTTCATTACTGAAAACGGCCGCTCTTGGCTTTTGTACGATACCGACACGCCAGCCAGACGAGTTGAATTTATTTATGCCCACTCAAGTGCTTTCATTCCAGGTTTAAAGACCAAGTGTGGCCTTTTCTTCCTGGGCAGAGCTTTAGGTATCCATCACAAAGAGCCTACATTATAAAGATGGTGGAAATATTTTGTGGATAAGAGATAAAGCACCTGTCAGGTGTAATGACTAGGACATGAGTGCAGAAAGTCATATATTTTACTCTGCTGTATATTGCGAAGGTCAAGTCATATCAGTCAGTAAGGGCACTAAAAGGCAAACTAGTTCATGGCTATCACAAATAATTAGATAAATAGAGAAAAAAACATTTGGATATAATTAAGCCTGCACCAGTTATTTCAGCAAATGGCAAAAATGTGCCCAAAAAAGAAGCCTTGCAGCAGTAGGAGTTGTAACTCTACTGCACTGGGAGCAAACAAGGAAGTAGTGTGATTGGATGGGTCAACAAAACACCGGACTTTGACATGGGTTGACACTTCCAGTTTCCTACTGACAGTCAAATTCTTTTAAAGGAATTAGTTCAACACTTTGTGAAATAATGGACAGTTAGATGAAAAGAACAATGCAACTCTAATATGTGACAACAAACAGCAGCTAGTTAGCTTAGCCTAGCACAAAGACAAAATGGGGTGAAACAGCTAGCTTGGCTTTTTCTAAAGATAACAAAATCCAGCTCTTCTAAAGGTTACTTATTAACATATAATGTTTGTTTAATTGTTACAAAAAAAAACACAAACATTTTACTGTTTTACAGTGGCTTATGTGCAGGACTGTATTGTGGCTCTTACCGGCTGCCAGGCAACCAGTGCATACTCCTAACAAGTTACTGTGTCTAGCTAAGAAATAGTTCCTGAACTTTGACCAATGTCAGATCAGGAAACTGTAATTTTTCCAACAGTTTTGGAGGCACAGACACTGTCATCTGGTCGAAAAGGTCAACTAATCAGAAAATGCTCTTATGATATGTGTCGTTCTGGAGGGCAGTTACAAACCTTGTATTTTGTTGTTTACTCTGGAGGACTTGTTGATATATTTTTACCCCCTTTACCCCTAAAACTCACCCAAAATGTTTCAGCACACACAGTCTCCCTGAATTCTCTCAGTCACTGTCCTGAAGCTCTCTGTGGCTGTGGCTGCTCATATCATATATTTAAAAATCCTTGCTGCCGGCAGACAAGGATTTTTAAATATACCCAGACCAAGAGGGCAGCAGGAAGACAAAATTTAACCCTACACCACAGCATGTGTCCCGTCTCTACAGTACTCCTGCTCTGGGCCAAGTGAACTGGCCACTGTTAACGCTCAGACTTGACTTTTCTTCCTTCTGGCTCACTGGTGATGGAATGACCTCCCAGCTCCAGTCACGTATAATTCTCTGTTGTAGGCATGAAAACCCATCTCTGCAGGGAGCTCTTCACCTCCTCCTCAACCTCTCCTTCATCTGGTCATGCATGAATCTGCAGCTGTCTTACAAAAGAAATAAGAAAGAGACATTTTTACTGGCTAGTTAAGAAGACACTTTAAATAGAAGTATCCATATTATTTGTCATTAATATAATATTATTAATCTGTTTCCTAAAGAATGTTTATTACTTTAGGGGTGTTAAGACATTTCCAAGCAGTAAAACTCATCGTTTTTCGGACTCACTTCTCTAGTCTCTTGTCTAGTTTCACAGTTCAGTTCAGGTGACTTTCTCTGCAGTGTGTGAGTGCAGTCGAAGTCTTCTGGTCTGAAAGCTGCTCTTTTCCACAGAGGGTTGTGTGTGTTGGCCAAGCAAACATTCAAGTCTACAGACTCCTCATGAGAACCACTGTAGCACGAACACAATATGTCCTCCGGCCTGTTGTGTTTGGGAAACGATAACCACAGAATGTTTGAAATGAGGAGAAAACAAATGTCTCTGCTTCCACAATGAACATGTTTTGTGTTTTTTTTTTTTTTTTCTTTAAAACTCTGGCAGTGCTTTTTCCGGGAACTGTCTTCTGCAGCAAAGTTGCTGTTTTGGCCTGCATGTTTTGAAAGTTTTATTTTATAATTCATACTGAATGAGAATGAAAGAGACTTTTCTCTCTAATGTTTGCAGCGCTCTGTCCTAGAGTTAAATACCCCACTGACCTTTCTACAATCTGGATTTTTCACCAAAAGGGAAATTGGACTGCAGTAAAGCCTGTAATCCTTAGAAAAGGTCAATGACATATCTATGACAGGAGTAGTGTGTATACTTTTCCCAACATTTACTTTCTCTTACTTAGATAAAGTTGACTTCACCATTTTTCTGATGGTTATTGGAATAAAGAGCATGGTGGCAATAAAGACATGATTCTTTTACCATTTTATGGCAACAGACTTCGCTCCATCCCACATGGTGCTGACCCACAAATGGAAGTATTATTAACTCACTTCTTGAATTGTGAACCTGACATCAGTCTGATTGGGAAACGTTATGAAGAGATGGATCCAGAAGTGCAAGAGTTATTCCACTGCAACGAGGATCTGATAACTGAGTCAGATTTTGATTTGAGGGACGTTTTTTATATACAATCTGTTTGATAACCAAGTTTTTTTTTCTTTTGTTACTTTTTCTACCATTATTTAGTGTCAGGCCTTTTTTGTCTTTTGCTAATAGATAGATAGTAACCTATGTATCTATAACTTGGCCAGTTCCTTGCATAAAAGACATTTGAAATGGGACATATTTGAAATAGAATATTTCTTAAAACCCCCATAATTTGTACAGATGGCTAAATTATTACATTTATTGTATAAAAGGTTGATTGTTAAGGGAAAATGTAAAAGATATTACTCAGTTAAAGGTGACAAATTATCAGCTCCTTCTTACACTGATGAGCAGTAAAACACTGTTCATTGGTTTATTAACTGAGAGAGAAGCATCTGTGCAGTTTAACCTGAATAAGAGAAGCTTGGAGGTGTTAAGGTTTTTGTAAAGTAATTTGGTTTCATACACCCCCTTGGTGTAAAGTCCTAAGTACTGTATGTGGAACAGCCATGGATTGTGATTTGAAATGGATTCTTTTCCCATGGTGGATTTAACTTGTCACTATTTCATGGTCAGCTCACAGTAGTTTAATTCAGACTGAGGGAAAATGACGATTGCTATGAAATCATGAAGGTAAACTGACCTGCCAGTGGCTGTTGTTTACAGACTTCCCTGTTGGCCCAGGTCTTGTAGTTCAGTGTAGCAGGAGGAGTGTGATTTTCCTGATGCTGTGGGATGTTGTTGCCCTGGGCTGTACACACATGCATTAATCGTTACGAATCTTTTCCGTCTAAAATGACAGCCTGAGTAAGACAGGATCATGTGATTTTAATGAGTATATAATTCACAGCTGTAGGCAGGCAGGCGAGCACTTGGCCACAGATATGTAAGATTATATATTACAACACTGACACAGAAAAATGTGCCACAATAAGGGCTGTTGCCATAATCTATGACCAGGTACAGCTGGGTAAACTTCATAAATCAGTATTAGAAGTCCATGGCATCTGCCTCCCTCATACTGAAGGAGAATTTTCTTAATATATTGCTGATATTTGTTCACGTACACATTTTAAGTTTATTTCAGATCTTGTTGGTCTAAAGGACAGAACATTAAAAAAGAAGCATTTGAAATATAGTTTAGAGTCTGTATTGACCTTTTCTTTCACTTACAGCGATTACATTGGAAACAAATTAAGTTTGCATTTCCTAAACTTTTCCCAATGTAAGATGCTAAAACACTTTGTAGAGCTGAGACTAAGGAGTCAGGTGATCATTTCTGTAGCTCTGTCACTTTAATGGACACCTTTAGAATACAAGTAATCGTTTCATCAATTGTTAATATGAGAATATTGATTATAGCAGCTTTAAGTTTCTTGTGAGATGAATGTTCTTCAAAAGGAATACGCAATACACCACTTTTACATT
The DNA here is from genome assembly GCF_001640805.2 of Lates calcarifer. Taxonomy (NCBI): domain Eukaryota; kingdom Metazoa; phylum Chordata; class Actinopteri; family Centropomidae; genus Lates; species Lates calcarifer. Next base: position 12,446,758 of record NC_066839.1, read on the forward strand.
TTTATTTTATTTCCCCTGTTTAAGTTAAAAAAAAATCAATAAAGCAAATGTCTCTTTTTCCCTAACTCCTAAAGACACTAACCTGTCAAAGCAGAGCCATTTGGACTATGAAATCTATAACACGGTTAGGGTGAACATCCTCTGTCCGCCGTATGACTAATTTGTTTTTTTCATGGCTATTTAAAGTTAATACATTCAGTGGGGCGAGCGGTGCACCGCTAGTTTGAAAAGGGCTGAGAGAAGTAAATTATGGCAGAGTGGAGTCCAACTGATAGAGGTATTTCTGTGCTTAAATGCACCCTTTTTGTCCTGAAAGAATTCTGAGGCAGTACTCCTGATGAACTCTGTGTGTAATTATGTTGCCTTTAATTAAAATACTTTATTACATTTGAAAAGGCTTTGTCCTGAGGAAGAGCAGACTGTCTAGGATGTCAGAGTTTGAGCTTTAATACGGCTCAGGTACAGAGACAAATGTCTGGGGATGTACTTTTCCAGAGTTCATGGTTGAGCAGTGCCTGTCAAACATAACTCTGATTTAAGAATAATAGGACAGAAAAACACAAAGTTCCTTCAAACCACACAAGTTTTGACCAGCCTTTTATGTATGGGTGTGATGTGCAGCTAAAGCTTATAAAGCTGCTTTTTCAAGACAAAAAGGTAAAAAGAAATTGTCTCCCACAGACAAAACATTCACTAATGGCTTTGTCATTTTTTCCTCTGTTTTAAGTCTAGAGTTCTTTATCATGTTTGTAGCACACAGATTTCTACAAATCAGCTGGGAGCATTAAAATGTGTAGAATTGGGTACTAGAATTCAAAGTGACATTTTCCTCCACTAATTGGCCTTTGATGTGAGTAATAATGTTCTTTTTAGGCAGACTGAACAGATATGACATGACTGATCTTAGTCACAGTAGTTGTGGCGTCAGCAGGTAAACACTGATGTTCCACTGTCTGTTTGCTGTTACTATGTCGCTGTTGTTCAATGCTGACGTCCACGATGGAAAGAAACAACAAGTCTGCAACATGTCTGAGACATGATTCACCCCTATTAGAATCAATATTAGTGTGGTGTTAAAGTGAATTATCCTCAGAGTCATGTAAAGCAGCCTCATTAAACCATAAAAAGAATGTGTTTCTGACATCAGACAGTATCTTAAAGTAGATCTTAAAGGAAGAATAAAACATTTATTATACTCTGGAGAAATTAACATGTTTTAAAATTCCTCCCACAATGTTCCAAATCTGCCTGTTCTCTCATTTTGCAACATTTCTGCTCTGTTTTATAATTCTTTAATTATCTGTAAGTTATTCCGTGCCAATATGACGAGCTGATGTTTGTCGATCACGGCTTCTGTCTCAGGTCGATGCAAATTAGGTAGGTTGTGTATGAAAAATTCAAATTTGATTAAATGCAGTTGTATCACAGAAAACCCGGGGGTGCACTTTGTAGAGGCTGTCGAGTGTCTGTGCAGCTCTGAATCCATACAGGAATGATAAAATCATATGTCATGAAAAATATGGACAGTGCATCATCTACTAAATAAAAGCAACAAAAAGTGTCTCAACGAACTGTCGGTCTCCAAGACAAACATGCCACAGTGATTCATTTTTACTGTAGACAGTGATGGATTGAAAATATTTGGCTGTCTTGGCTGTTTTCTTTCATGACCTGATAATATGTTGTGCACCAGTAACTAAGTACATTTACTGAAGTAGTACTAAAGATACTTTATTGAGTATTTCTGTTTTATGCTTTATTTTGTATGACATTTCTCTGACAGATACACAATAAATCCTAGTTACTTTTCAGATTAAGATTTTACCTGGAAGTTCGGCCATAACCACTATTTGGAAACCGCTGGAATTAACTGTATATAGAGTAGTTAAAAGTAGCTGTACTCCAACCAGCTGCAACAGTAAAATGCTGCTCATTTGTTAATGCATTAGTATTAAAATAGACCATTTTTCTGCAGCATGAATACTTTTATTTTGATACCTCAAGTACATTAAGCTGATAATACTTAAGTACCTACTTGCATTGCCCTCCTCACTTTTATGTTAATGTATTCAGTAAAGGATCTGAATATTTCCTCCACCACTTCCAGTTTCTAGCCAACAGCCTGTGTTGTGACTCTGCATTGCCTCCCTTATTTTAAGTGCATGCCCCACCTTTGCCACCCCAGTCAAAACGATTGGGACGTGCCTGCTGCCTGATTTAAGTTTTAATCAATAGAGCTTACTGGATAAAAGATTCTCCTGCAACAGGGTTTGAATAAACAAGAGGCAGTTCCCCTCACAAGTTCAGATTCACAAGTAGAACTTTTAGAAGTTTTAATCTCTGGTGAGATGAGTGAACTTTAACAAGCGTCAAGGTCTTTTGCAATCGGCCGCTCTTGTTTTTAAGTCTCATCCGCCTCACTCCTCACACACCGTACTGATATGTAAGGACTGCTGAAAGGAAGGTTCAAAAAGCCACTGCGGAAACAGAGCTGCAAAGTACAGGAGGGTGCAGTGATATTCCTGAATTTGCACTGACAAATGCCAAGAAACTATCTCAGTAGATAGTTTATAGATATGAGGTGGCCGAGACTGAGGCCAAGTTAGCTGATTGCAATAGATCCGGATGTTGTTTAATAAGTTTGCTGAATTGCCTCGTGTCACCCACTCTTTTATCATTCCCACTCTCCCACATCCGCTCCCTCTCCTCACTCTAATATGCTCTTGTGGTGAAATCAAAACACAATTAAAAAATAACTCTGTTCTAATTATGAGCTTGCCACATGGGAGCGCATGGAGTAAATAATGTATTTTTCGTTAGTTGCACTGATGTTGGCAAATACAACAGATGATATTCAATATAGTTAAAAATAGAGTTTTTTTTTTTTTAACTTTTGTCTCAGGCAAAGGGAAAGTTTAATTTTGTCTCTTGAAGTACAAATTCACAGGCCATACATATTAAATAAGAGACAGTGAGAGAAAGTAGCCTGGAGGTAACAGATATCAATACTTGTACTCTGATTGAGATATAACACATATACTTGTTATTCCTGCAATGGACCTTAGCTCCCCTTTGAAGGAATAATTTGTTATTTTGGGAAATAGGCTAATTTGCTTTCGCTTTTTGAGATTAGTTAAATGAAGAGATAGATACTACTCTGATAACTGTCCACTTAATATAAAGCTGCAGCCAACAACTGATTAGCGTAGCTTAGCATAAAGACTGGAAATGGGGGAACAGTTAGCCTGGCTCTGTCCAAAATTAACAAACTCACCAGCACCTGTAAAGCACCCTAATAAATGGTATACCTTGTTTTTTAATCCATACAAAAACTGAAGTGTTTTTTACATTGTAACATTTGTATGGATCAAACAAGTAAGACATAGCGTGTTAATTTAGTGAACATAAAAGATGCTGAGAACTGGCTGCTGACTGCTGCTACAGATTTAAAGATACTACTGAGCTTCTTGTCTAAATCTTGGCAAGAAAATGAATAAGTGCATTTACTAAATTTTTAACTATTCTTTTAACCAGATGAAAACATAATGTTTACCCTCTACGTTACTAACCATTGTTGACCATTGTAAATAGTAAATTTTACAGTACAGTACAGTAAGTAAAGTGTAAGCAAGGGCTACTGGTCTGTCACAAGAGTTGTGTAACAGTTGTTAAAATACAGACCAACCTGTTTTTGCATCTCTTTATGATTTTTGATAAAGCAGTATAATTGGAAATGGAAATGTCAGAAACCAAGAAACATGAAAATCAACAGGCTGAAAGTGAAAAGGGAAAGAAATGAAAGTGATAAATGGATAGAAAAGAACCAGGAGAAATAAAAGAGGAGTGAATACCAGAGATCATGACATTAAACTGAGACCAAGACCGTAAAAAGAGTCTGGTTGCCATGTTTCATACATTAAGTGTAAATAAATGTCATGAACTAATATTTGAGTCGGCAAAATGAAATGACAGTGATGTTCCAGAGAGACCCGGCGTAGGTAGAGTATGCATTAATTGGAAAAGAGAATAACTGAATTATTTTCATGCACAGACTGTTACTTACTTACTTAATTATGCTTCTTGAAAGCCTGCTGCTCCTATGTGCACAGGATTATTAGCTTGATGTCATTCTCAAATGTAAGAAATGGGTTAAAGAAAATATCCTACAATTAGCTCATACCCCTTTTTGGGAGATGTTCAGAAATTTGAGAGACTGTATGTTTTCTGTGGCAAAACAAGTCTCCTCAGCCTCTAGTTTTATTGCACTTTTGTGTCCTTTTCATCAGCCTTTTGACCCAGTTTTAAAAAGTTTAGCCTTTGACTGTGTTTACTGTTTAACTCTAATGTCCTGTATGCTCATTTGGTTTTTCAAATAAAAAAACAAAAGCTCAATCACAACACAGTATTTTAACATAATTATCAAAACTCAAACCAATGTTTCTGAAAACTTTCAAAAATCAATATAATCCTTCTTCCACTATTGGGAAAAAAGCAACAAAGAAAACAAAACTATTGCAGAATGCCATTACCAGAGGATGTATTTGTGAGGGCTATCTGGTTCCAAAACCACTTTGAAAACCAACACAGGAAACCACACAGGAAACTGAAATGGGGAAAATAGTCCAAACTGTGACCAATCACCACAAAAAAATAATGTGTTCTTTCATTGCAGAACTTTTCAGGACATTTCAGTTTCAGAAGTTATACGCAGACCTCAGGAAAAGCAGAGGAAAAGGGTGATGTGTGGCCACGACCTATTTCTAAGCTTGCCAAAGTCACAGAAAACTTTAAAATCCCTTCAATTTCAACCATTTTATTTTTGCACTGCTGCTCTCTTACAATGGCTCTGTGGCTGCTGTCCATAGTGTGATTCATGTGTGTAGTGTGTTGTATGATGACACTGTAATACATCAATCTTTAAACAAACATGTTGATATAAAAATGTTTCTGGTACTGTGGCTCTAACATTGAAGCCAGCGTCAGTAGTAACACTGGAGGAGATGTATTTTTTGGCAGGAAGTACAGTCAGCTAATGTGTGTTGTCTCACTGAGTTACTTCTATTTAATTCTTTTTGTATTAAAGTTGGTCTTAACAAGATGAGACACTGTTGCCACCAAGTGGTCTGGAAAAATAATGTACAAGATTTGTCAGAGCTGTTACAGAAAAAAATGTGGAAGGAATGGAGTAGTCTGCCAGCTGAAATCTCTCCTGCAGACTAAATGTAAGACTTGGTCATGTAAGTTCAGAATAGCAGAATACAAGGACAGTGTTTTCCCAGTGTGTCAGGTCTGGTGATACAATCAAAATCAGAAAAAAGGTGCTAATCCAAGGCTTTAAAGGTAAACACAAGGTCAGACTGTGTAAATCCCTGCCTCTGCAAACTGTCAGGCAAAGACAAGTAACTTTATACTCAAGCACAACAGAAAACAAAGCTCATTCGTCAGAACTCTGCAGCTCTCAGGATACTACAATCACATTTACAGCTCACACTTTTACCACCTGCTTGCAAAGCTTCACTATTCAGTATAGCTGCTAAGTGAAATAGGCTAAGGATGACACCCATAAGACCTAAAGCCACTTCAGGGCAGCAGAAACAATTTGTGAACTATGACATAATAAATCATAATATACCAGACAAACAACCATTCACACTCACATTCACACCTTCCACATCTTTGGACTGTGGGAGGAAGCCACACAGGCACAAGGAGAACATGCAAACTCCTGTGCTAACCGCTGCAATACTGTGCCGCGCATAATATACCATTTTAAGTAGTAATGGCAAACCTGTTATCCAACAGTTGTTCGCTTCATACATCTAGCAGATACGGAGCGACATTATCAGTTATTCTTACCACCAGATGAAAACAAGTCCAATATGCTGTATTTAGGTAGTTGCTAACCATTTCGTGTGGAGCATGTAGTGAACAGTGGGTTTTGGGATTTTTTCAATGTTTTAAAACAGCTGCTTGAGAGCTGTGAGAGTAAACCAAAACAGTAAAGTGACAGGCCACATAGCTAAACAATGAGCTGAAACGCAGTATAAAGTTTTGTAAATCCGAGGTGAGTACAAGTGTCCCTTGTAGAAATACTGTATATAGCTATAGAATTGAAGCCAAGTTCTCAGAGGCTTTAATAAATTCAGTTACAAATGGCTATACAGCACACAGTTGAAATAAATGTAGTATGGCTGAAAATAATTATTGGATTTATAATTGATTAATCTGCTGTTACTTTCTAAAAGATTTGGTCAATAAAATGTCCGACAGTAGTGAAAAATGTATATCCCACTGTCCCAGATTCCAATGTGACGTTTTTAAATGTCTTGTTTCATTAGACCAACAGTCCAAACTCCAAAGATATTCAGTTTAATATTACATAAGACAAAGAAAGCAGAAAATCCTCACATTTTAGAAGCTAGAAATAAATTTTATTGCACTTGATTTTAAAATAACTGCCTGTTATTTTTTCTGTTAATTGATGAATTTATTCTTACATGTGTATATTATTTAAGTTCAAGAAGGTGGATTTAGGCACACAGGTTTCTTCACAGGAGACAAGCAGCAGGGGAGCCTTGAGCCACCCAATGACCCCTCGCTGAAGTGTTTCCATGGTTTTAGACATTTGATGGACAGCTGAGTTTGGGGGTTAGGTCTGAAGGTCGTCCTCACTGTTCCTTCCCTCTTGTGCTCCACGCTCACACTAATCACATCCTCAGCCTTGACAGATCATCCATCTCTCTCATCCCATGTCGTATTGGCTCCTCCCCCATCCTTGTCTAAAGAGGGCGAGAGGGTCGTGACCTCGCCAGACACACAGAAACTCAGTGTCATGCATCTGTGGTAATTAGCCACTGAACCTGTGGCTCTGTTAAGGAACATGTTCAGCCCCGGGGATCATTTCATGCAGCGCTGAACAGACTCCAAACACATCGTAAAATAGACTTGCAACAAGTCATATAGCCCCTGTTTAATCACATTATTTTCACTTATTATTATATTGGATATAGTCTCTCACAGAAATTCTTCAAAGATGTTTTCAAAGATGTTAAAGACTCATAACCAGTTGTGACCAATTGTGATTAATGCTGCAGATTGTGGTACAAGACTGTGGTACAGACTGCTGGGCCACATTCAACATCTGCTTCACCGACTCACTGAGTAAAGCATTGACTCTAATATCTCGTCTAGATTGCAAGGTCCCTTCTCATCGTGGCGTCCTCAAATTACTGTTTTCATCGTGTTCGATGTGTCCTCACAGCCCTCATTTCTGACCCTCATTGTAATGCCTGAAGTGCAGGAAAAAAATTGTCAAGTCATGTCAAGCCTTAGAGATAGCTGTAAGAAGAAGTGTGAGACATTACATCACTGGCCTAACGACAATGGTCGGTGGGGTGACATTCACGACGCCTGCAGTTGCGTCATTGACTCCTCTTGTTTTTGTTGAAGACGGTTATTTTCAGATCCTTGTATAAATATTGTTTTTGTGAGTAATCCTTTTGTGTCTGCTGTTCCTGAAATACATCTCACAACTCTTAGAGGAGGCAAATATTTGCCCATCATTAATTTGCCAGAAAGAAATTACTTTCACAGACACTAGTGGCTACAGACACTGAAGCTATTACAGATAAAGATTTTGATCATAGCACATAGTTATGGTAAGTCTTTTTTTCCCTAAAGTAAAATCAAACACTGATCTGGAATTATGATTCTCCTCCACAACAGCTACATGTATTTCTGCTTTTTGAAATAATTCAGAGGTGAGAAGTGAAACATAGTAGAATCTGTAGGATTGGAAGTTGCTATGACTTTAGGTTCTGATGCTTTAGTTCTGAATTAAATATCTTCAGTGTTGGATGGATTTCCTTGAAATCTGTAACAGATATTCGTGGTGCCCAGATGATTAATCCTAATGACTGGGTGATCCCCTGGCTTTTCCTGTAGCGCCACCATAAGGTTTGTGGGTTTGAGTGAAAAAATTCAACAGGTTTTGGAATGACTGACCTCCAGATGATTTCCATTCATTCTTCTAACACCATCATCAGGTCAAAATAAAAAATTGGCCAATATTTTGTGACCGACAGTGCTAATTAGCAAATGTTAGCATGCTAACCTGGTGAACCTGGTAAATATTGTACCTTAACATTAGGTAGCATTGTCATTGTGAGAATATTAGCGGGTAAAAGTGAACATTTAGCTCAGAGCACTGCTGTGTCGTCTCATGGGACTGTTAGCATGGCTGTGACTCTTGGTGTAGTTGTTTTCCATTCATAGCTTTTCACATTTTATCTTGTAATGTCAGGTTAAAGCCAAGTTTAGTTCAGTGATTTCAGTTTAATGTCTTTAAATTGATGGAGATGTTGTAAATATGTGAGCTATTATCCTGTAAGCACAACTGATGCATGAACTGAAGTAGACTAATATATTATCTCCTGAAGTATTAATTAAAAATCAGTTGAAAAGTGCTAATTCTCCAACATTATAATAATGTCATTACCTTCCACCTGGAGTGCAGCTCATCACAGCTGACTAACTGTGTGTCAGCAGGTCAATTATCATCATCACCTGCAGTTAGGATCATCATTAAGATAAAGACTAAAGACAGTGGTAGCTGACATTGAACTGGCGTGTGAAACTTGATTTTGTCAGCAAGTGCAAACTGCTCTGTAGAGACAGACATGAATCAGCAGTAGTGGCTGCCAAAATGACTGACAAAGTCACTCAATAACAGAGCGATAGCTGCTGAAGGTTGACACTTAAGCCACATCACATAAATGTTGAGTGTGAACAAGCACTGAGAGAGTCGGCTCAGTCCGAGGCCTGACCTCACACTTTGGCATCAGAATGAGTTTTTTGATTCATTTGGAAAAACGTTGTTACCAGAATATGCAAGAATCTTTCTTTATTTTCAATTACTGTTCCACACAAGAACATGCTGAAGGAGATTCTAATTTGCTAATTAATTAATTGAAGTGGAACCTGGAAGTCAGACAAAGGTGCTTTTGAAATTTAAAATATGTCCTGGTGCATGCTCCTTTCGCCTTGAATTGCCCACAGATTGTAGCCATCAGAGGAAGAGGCACGTACACTAATACACACATTTATATTTATGTATGCTATTGAAGAACTTGGGTGTCATTTGTGTGAAGCAAATCTTTCATAAAGAATACATACTTTCCGCACCCAGCAATACACAGAGAAGTGTATCTTTTTAAATGCTTTTACATTTCACTTCCTGATGTACCTTACAGTCAAGGACATAAGAAGAGCAGACCTGTTCATCTGCCTGCTCTTCAAAACATTTCTGACAGTTTCATGATGAGGGGGGGACAGCAGCTCAGGCTCATACTTTGCTGACAAACATGTTTACAGCCTCCCTTCTTCACACCTTACCTTTTGTTATGCCCTCACACAGCCGTGGCCAGAGGTATTATGTTTCTGGTTGTCCACAGCCATTCTTGTGACCAAGATATCTCAGGAACATCTCGAGGGAATTTCTTTAAATGTGGCGCAAATGTTCACTTGGATTTAAAGATTAACTGGTTTGAATTTTGTGATCAAAGGTCAAAGGTCATTTTGAACTCAAGAACTTATACACTATTCATGACAAAATTAAGACACAAATATCTAGGATAAAATTATGAAGTGATGACATTTTATATTCATATGGTCAAAGGTCAGTTTTACTGTTACATCATAATGTTTTCCAAAAGCACTTTCTGGCCATTATTCAACACTGTATCAGGAACAGAAGGGGGAGGTTTGGGAGGACCAAAGAAGTACAATTTGAGTTTATTATTTCCATTTGTTTCATGTATTATAGGATAATGAATGGAAATTCCTAAACCATGAGAGGTGGTAATAATAATTTTGTGTTATTTCCAGAGAATTCTGTTCACTTGCAGACCCTAACCTGCCCTGTCTGTTTGAGTTGGGAGAAGCATACATCAGGCTGTAAGCTGTGGATGTTCCCTGTTCCCATTTCAGTGAATCAGCAGTGTATGAAACAATCCCATCTGCTGCACCGCTGGCCCCTTTTTATTGTTCTGCACATTTCTGCCCCCGTAATGTGGATTCATTTTGGTGTGTATTGATTCTGTATGAGACGGGGAGCTGGTGTTTGGCAGCTGCATCTCAGGAGGAGGGAAAGCGGAAAGTGTTTTTAGGAATGAGTTTGAGTGGATCTCATACTCAGAAATCACGCTGATAAAAACTATTATCTGAAAATGAGAAAGTGTTGCCAGCATGGGGATTAAAATAAATAACAATGGTCTAAGATGACTTGACACACGCAAGTGTTGCACGATGGTCCCCTGGCTCAGCAACAAGTCATCACTGTAACCTAGCAACACCACTCATAGTTTAATTAGACTGACTAGATAGTGAGGAGCTTGTTCCTATATTGTAATCTCCTTTAGCACACTCATGGTCATGTTGCTGTTTCTGAATAATGTCATTGAAACATATTTTTTGTGTATATTCAGCCACTGACACACTGGAGGGTTTTACTGAGCCTCTTGAGTTTTATTCACTAAACAAAAGCTCTGTTTCTTTCATATTCTATTCTATCTGTGTGACGCATATCACTGGAAAATATAAATGGAAAATATAGTCAGCAATATTTTTGTGGGACCAATGTCATGTGTTTTTGAATGATTATATCTAATAATCAGATTTTTAAAGAAATGAATTCAAATTATATGCACTCACCCTGTTTGAGGATACAAAGCTCTTTTGGACAAAAAAAGGATTTAAATGAGGTCTTTGATTGATCCTATTGACTTTATAAATGTCTCCCTGCTCCCCTGAGAGAACATGATCATTCCTCAAAGAGCACAGAGCGACTAATTACCCAAATTATCTCATTGGCTCATTAGCTTCTGACGGCAGTTTACTCTGGCTAGGGCACTTTTCAACCAATGGTAGAAATTACACTGTCAGACTGTCATTCTGTCACTGCTGTGAAATAACTGTACAGCTGAACAAAATTGAATAAAAATGAATTTAGTGCATACAGTATGCGTGTGCTAATCAGCATCTGTTTCACATTCTGCTTCATATTATTCCCATTAAAAGTACAACAAACAGGCTGCATAGAGTTAATTTATTGTAGTGCAGCTGATGGTAGGCAAAAATGAGAAATATGCAACATGTTACCCCACAAACAAACTGACCTGATGTTTTCTACCCTTAGTGCATAGATTATATTGCAGTCCATGTAAATGAAGGATAAAGCTGATGAATGTAGTGATAGCTGTGTTTACTTCACTGTCCATCAAGTTAACGATAACCTCGAACAAGCTGTCCAGACCGTCACCTACACATTCATGCCTGTGCATTTGTTTAACTGCTGTGCTTAAAGTGGCCTTGAATAGTGACGACGCTCTGCCAGCTTCCCTGCAGCTCCACACTCAGGCAGAACAGTCAACAACATAAGATACCTGAGAGAAATTTATCTCAGATGTTCCTACAGATTTTGCTGACCCGTTGACCTTTTCTCAGTTGCTGCCCTCAGGCTCGAATTTCCACTTATACAGATCTGAGAAGTGAAATGGGGATAAGAATGACATTTACTGAACAAGTTTGTGTTCCCCAAAGGACTTGTTTCTCATCTAGCCATTACATGAGTTTTAGTGACACTCATAGGCCAATTAAATTATTAACTTTGAGCACATGTAACTAACAGCAAGATCATACTTATTGATTTTGGTTCCCCTGTGGCCCTTTGGACAGATATTGAATAAAATACTAGGGTGACTGCCAAGAGATTTCTTGAGCTTACTATTGCTTTAATTTAGGTGGTCTGCTTGTTCTGTGTCATTCTGAGTTAAGCTCTCGGACACTATTATATTTTAGGCCCAAAATCAGTATGTTGTTCATGCTGTGCAGCCTTCAACACAGCACTAACTTTGTATCCTGATTCGCCCTCCTGGCACACAGAATAACTCCTCTCAGAAGTTGAATTTGGTCAATCTGAACTTCCTCTCTTGAATGAGAAATGCAGGGAAACTGACCTAGCCTTCACTTCACATATAATATATATATAAATATATAATAACACCACCTCGCCAGTGGCTCAAGTGATTGAAGCCAGAGACACATCTCCACACAACAAAATGATATGTTATGATGTATTTTTCAGTTTAAGTGCTTATTTATGCACTTAGGGATGAGCAGGTCAGGCAGGTCAGGGAGGACCGCAATACATGTTGCTGCCTTCAAACTACACAGATAATTGTAGAGCACTTAATCCACAGTTGTTGGTATCCAGCTCAGAGAAATGTCATCAATCAACATTTCTCAATGAGGGTTTCACCTCCACACCCAAACATCTTTCATATAATAATTTAATAGGTACAGCTATGTATTTGATCACGCCTATGTGACATTTAAGAGAGAGTCCCTTTATAATCTTCTGGTATTTAAGTAAGTGACCCATACATCTGTCCAATTATTGCATGAAATTTAAAACTATGCACAGATTTCTTAACCATAATGATATCAAACTCTGAATAAGAAAGGCCAGAATCAGTGCTTTGCTGCTTGAATAACACAAATGTTTATCTTTGGCATATCTCTCAAAATTTTCAGTTTCTATTAAATCACTAGTCACGATGGACCCAGGTCAGTCCCACAATCACATGACTCTTTCATTTTAATCAAGAAAGTTGCTGTACAGACACTTTCTGTCTCCTTTTCACTCACTGAATTAGCCAAGTGTCGACTACAGCAACTACTACTACAATGTCTCTCTTTAGTGGCAGCAACTGAGAGGATTAGCAGTAGGGGAATGGTAAATGATCACAGTTTACATCATTAAAGGACCTCATATAGTAAAACATCTTTTGTCTTATGTGACACCGATGTTAAAACTTTAACGTCACAACATATTTCCAACATCCAGCGTGACTCTTCATGCTAACTCATAGTTTAATGTTTATGTGAGCTCCATCCATCAGAGTTTCCCAAGATAATTTCCCTAAAACTAAGAGTCTGTCCCAAGAAATTCCATGAATACTAATGTTCCGCTCCCTCGCCTCATAAGCCCCAGCTAATGCCCTTTCTGGAATATTCCCTTGCCTTTGATAGGATTAGAGTTGTGTGTTTAGCAGGATAAAACGAATGAAGCACATAAAGTGCAAAGGCTGCATTTATAGGCCAGCCTTCACCAGAATTTAAAAGGCGGAAATATCAATTGAGGCCAGAGGAGTGGGCTAAGATCGATTTTAGCACTTCCACTGATAATGTAAATGACAGTAAGGGAATTACATAAATCAGTCATGGAGAATGACTTTATTATGGTGGCAGTATTCATCATTTTAGGTCAAACATGACTTTTAGTGCTGTACAAGTTTTGACACAGACTTGGCTTTGGAGGTCTGATTTTTCTTTTGCAGCCATCTTATGTAATTAAATGAGATAAAAGGCTGTTTCATCAAGATATGATGAAATATATTAATTAATATGTTCTAAAATTAAGGCTCTGAAACAGGAATGACCACATATATATACTTAATGATGCTGTGCTGTGCAGTTTCTTCCAGCTTCCATTAGGGATGAGTATAGAAGACACCCCGTTTTTTAAAGAAAATATAGCTGCAAAAAGATTTGCTGGTAATCTTTATGAATTGGACCATCAAAGGTCTTTTAAAGTGGTTATTAATGTCAACTGACTCCAAAAAAACAAAAGCAAAACATGTTTATGAAAACTAAAAAGCTTCATGAGGCAGCTCTGCTTATTCCCCAAAGTAAATTAAGAGCTATAAACCGAAGTATACCTCATTACCATGATCGCTTAGTAAATACCAGCCCAACTTGCTTATTTAGGGCAGTGCTATTAGCAGCGCCTCCCCCCAAAACACTTTCCACTAATGAAAAGGTGTCATGTTAGCTTAGACCATGATGGATCGACAGAACACAACCTCTGGAGAGATCTCTGGCATGGCCCGGCACAAAGTGGGGTGGGGTGGTGGGGGGGTTGTTGCCTCTGCCAGTCTGAGGAGCGGAGGCGCGTCTCTGCCAGAAAAAAAGCCCAGAGATGTGATTGATGCTGCTGAACCCCAACCTCCAGGCAAAGCTCAATCTGGATAAGCTGCTCGTTGTATCACTGGCAGCTCCAATATCAACAATTTGCTGATGGAGTCTGGACAAGCAGACATGATAATATCTCAGTAACAAGACTAGCTAAAAATATTTGTTTCTGTTTAGTATGTTGTCTTTTGTAGTTTGAGCTGGTATACGAATGATATCAATTACATCTTTTTTGAAAATTCGGACAAAGCAGGGACAAATTCAGTGACTTCATCACATGCAATATGCTTTAGAGCACAGCATGTTTTAACTGCAGTTATCACACTTCTTGACAGATAAGAAATGGATAGCAAAACCTGTGATCCTTTGTGACAACATTTCCCCTTTCCAAGCCCAAAGCATCCTAATTAGTTTTCCAGGGCTGTAACTCACCGGCTGTCTCACTGAAATCCCAGTGAAAGTTTGGATTTGGCTGCTCTGCTGCTGCTGCACACTCTGGCTCATTCACCCCCACCCCCTCCTGACAGAATTTGCCAGAAAAGTAAGTTCTTTTCCCTCCCGCAAAACTTTGCAAATCAATGGAGAGTGCATATTATGCGCTATCAACCTTGACCAGCTGTTTAAAATGAAGCAGCAGGGGACGACTGCTGGGGCCAACTGGAGCGCTGAGTTGGGTTTAACACGCACATACACACACACAGTATATAAATTTGTGAGTAAAATGAAAACATGCTTCTCATCTTTAGCATAAATGAAAACATGTCTATTATAAAAATTTCTCTTCATAGTGAAGACTAGGGAACAGTGACGGTGGATTGTCAAGGCTATACTGCAACAGAGAGAAAAACACCAGTTTAGATAAAACAAATGATGAGTGAAATCAACAGCTGCTGGGGCACCTGAATACAACAGAGCCATTGTTAATGTTATTAACAACACCTGTGCTTTTGCTACTATGACAAGTCAAAATGTGTGCTGTGAAAAAGGCTTCTACAGAAGCAAAACTATCCACTGACATCTGATTTGTTATCTGTGGAGCCCCAAGCATAAATCCTGGTATTTGAGTTACATAAATGAGAACAGATCTTCACTCTCGACAGACTAATGAGGGAAATATCTGACTCTTTAGCTTCTAAATGCTTTTCCTGTTTGCCGTTTGGTGCTGGGCAAGTAGTATATATTTGGTTTGTCAGAGCTTTTTGGCTGAAAACAGCTTCTGCTGTGTGGTGAGAGTGTATCCGTACACTACAGTTGTAGGCCAAAACAAACAAAACAATGAGCTCAAAGACGCTAAAATGCTTCACAGAGCTGCAGGGATTTTCATTTTCTGTGGATCTGTCTCTACAAATGATCGCTTTTACACTCAAGTAGTTCATTTCATCCACTGTTAGAAAAATATTAGGCCTATAACTTATGGTACTATAATATGTACTCAGCTATATAAAAACACAGATAACACAGCTTTGAATGTAAAATGTTTAAATGCTGAGCCTTTGAATAGTCATTAATCAGAGACATACAAGCCTTGGCCTTGCCCCAAAAGACAGAAATAAAAACTCTCTACTATGCGTGACACAGACTTGCTTCTTGCACTGAGAGGAAAGCTGTTGCAAGCAATAAACCTGATGCAGAGTACATTTACAATATAATTCAGCAGCATGCATCCTCATTGCCTTGTTTGCAGCTGAAACTGCTGAGGGCCCACCCATGACACTGTGGTGTTTGGCAGGGCGCCACATTAATCGCCAGGGTAATGGGAAGACAGGCCTATTGACCAGTGGTCCAACAGGATAGAGGGGCAGGACATACAAATCAAAACTGCCCAGCCTCATATTGACCTGACTGTCCACAGGATGCGAGATTCATTAACTCGGTGATGGAGGAAGGAAGTCAGGGGTGGGGGGGGGTTCAGCTCAGACCCTGCCAGACCTGCGCAAAATAACGATTGAATCCGTATTTAAAGGGCGATCTGCGCTGTGTAGTGTTTTGGGTGAGGCAGAATTCACTGTCTACACAGATGAATCATTTGTGTTTGTGAGTGCTTTTCAGCTCAGTGCTGCTCATGGCTCAGGAATCAGTGTGCTCTTCTGTCATCTTGTCACTGTCTTCTTCTCCATTACAGACTGTCCATTAGTGAGGAGAGATGTATTGTAGTGGGGCAGAGTTTACGCTGATAATGTTCAAAGCAGCAGGAGATCTTCCTAAAAGTTGACCATTTGTAAATCCTATTTTTACGCCTGTATTTTTAAGTATTTGTGCATCAAGTCAAGTCTCTGCAACTTGTAAGACCTCATAAAAAGTGATGAATAGTATTTGCAATCATTATAGGTGGTCATCACTAATTGACCTGGGCATATACTGTACACTGTTGCTCGTTAAATCTTTCCCCTGACACTGCCGTATGACAGGAACAAGTGGCAAGCGTGCCCATTAGTGAATTGATCTTACAGCTGAAGCTCCATCCTTTGTCTGTTTTTTTCGTAACGCAGTTTATCGGCAGCGGGCTCGTCAGAAATAAATGACCTTGATTTACAGGAGCAGAGCTCTCGTTCAGATCAGCTATATTTTTCAAACGCAGCCACTCGCCGTAAAAGCAAGAAGAAAGATGCTGTTTATTATTCCCCTCAGCTCATTGTGGAAATCAAAACTCCAGACCGACCACAGAGGAGAAGTGTGATGAATGTGCACTTTGCTGCCGAGTGAGAAGTTTCACAAGCAATTGGTGAAATGCAGGTTTAGAAAGGAATCAACAACTACGTGGTAGAATGAATATGACCACAGAATGGCAGGACTCCATTAGTATTCTCAACCGTCTGGAGCTTCTTCATTGCAGATGTTTTGACTCGTCATCATTAGAAAAGCAGAGGTTCCATTTAGCTGCTTCAGTTTCAGGGTCCTTGTGTTGTTCATGCTGACTCACACTGTCACACTGTCATGACTCACTGTGACACTGAGCCATCATTAATGTTATTATAACACCTGTGTTTTTCCTACAATCACACAAAATGTCGGCTGTGGAAAAGTTCAGTCTGTTGATGACTGGTCCTGTATCTCACATCTTACCTTTAATAAAGCTGTGGAAATAATTCGCTGTTAATTAGCGAAGTTCAGTGGCGTTATATTGCGATCATAGAACCACATTGGGCTGTCATTTCACAAAATTCTGCTTTCCAAATTAATGATTCAAAACAAATAGTAATTAAAAACAAACAAAATGAGTCACTGAAAGTTTTGTTTTGCACTTTTGTCTGATGTGATGAAGGAAACTGGAGCACAGTTAATTGCAATTAAATACATTTTTCATATGAGTATATGGAATCAGAAAAATTCACCAGTGACCTGTGCTTCTATATGTTTTGATTTCAGTTTAAGATATTAGGACCATGATCATATGACTAAACATTTACTGTTTTTTACACATTGTCACCTTTTGCGCATTTAATAAACTGTTTTTGAATTGACCATTTATCTTGACTACACACTCGTGACACTCCATACTGAAAAGCCTGGATTCACATTTGTTTGTATGTATAGACACACCGACTCTCCTGCACTGAGGATAAATACAATTCTTTCCACTTACTGGACTTTTTTTGCATTATGTTGAGATGTATTAATGTGCAGTAGCTGGGATTTATAAGTATACCAAACAAACTACCACCCGTATTTAAATATTCACAACATCAACCCTGTATAATGAAGAGTATATGGGAATCACTGTCCTTTACTGGTTCTTGAAGTGGCCTGCAGGAGCGGGCTGTGACTGTCCCCTTGTGGGCAGAGTAGTGAACATCCTATTGGTGTTTTAAGGCCAAATGGCCAGAAGGCTAATATTGCTGTGCCACTTACATACAGTACATCTGGCTGAAGCACTTTTGAGCGAGACAGTGAACTTATTTTGTGAAGGTCACCTCGGACAAGAGCTCAACTACAAGCTTAAAATATAAAGCAAAACAATCTGGGCAAATATTCCATATGCCAAGTACATAGAGTTGTTGTATTTTTACCCAAATCTAGTCTCCAGTCCAGTTCTTAATTGTGTATCCTAAATATTTTTGTGTATTTATTACTGTTTTATATATATATATATATATGTTATCTGGCAATCTGTAAATATTAATAGGTGAAAATGCAGTTTCATTATTGCATAGTAATCAGAAACCACATATGCCATAAGAGGACCAGTATAATTATTCCAAATTTACCTGGCAACAGCTGAGGTAATCTCTTTTTACTTCAGTTTAGAGACACAGATACCATCCTCATCTTCATGACAAGAGGAGGCTGGATGATTTAACTGGATTTACTGTCCTCTCCGTCGCTCTGGTTAAACGAGGATGAATCAGTGAAGAATGAGTGACGGTGCGGACAGACGCAGAGTGTCATTACGGACAGCATGTTTCAGGTCTGTCTGGCAGACGGCTGCACGGGGGAGCACCGGGACGAGACAAAAAAAAACCCTCAGCGAATTCATATTAT
The DNA here is from genome assembly GCF_001640805.2 of Lates calcarifer. Taxonomy (NCBI): domain Eukaryota; kingdom Metazoa; phylum Chordata; class Actinopteri; family Centropomidae; genus Lates; species Lates calcarifer. The sequence continues at coordinate 12,465,268 of NC_066839.1, forward strand.
CAGTAAGAATTTATCATCGTCTTTGACTGTGCGGTGTGGTTTCTGTGCGTTAGTTGCGCTAAACGGCGTCGGTCGCGTTTGTAACAGAACAACCTCAACCCCGTTTTTGTTTTTGTTTATTTACCGCTGTCAGTGGTTGTTATTCTTTCGGCCTGTAGCGCGAGAGCTGTTGTTGCTGTTGCTTGACGGGTCCATATGCGTTTACTGCGCTTTTACCGTCGCTTTTACCCTATATGCTAGTATGCCTGATGCCCATTTGGATTCCCTTAATTGTCCTGGGAGAAACAATTCAATAAGTAAATGATCGATATGATCAATAGCAGGCCTGGTTGTGGACAGTACATCAGTAAAATTCAGACCTCATCTCAGCCCGGTTCAACTAGGCTCAATCACCCACAGTGAGCAGTGGCTGTAACGTGGTTAGGCTATAGATCTGGTTGTCATAATGGTTTTCCCTCACTCCCACAGTCTCTCTCCCTCTCTTCTTCTTCCACAGGTGACTACATGTTTTGATGATCACCAGGCTCCTGTGTAATATGATCTCCCCCTTGACCTGATTGACAGTACTAGAAGATGGTGGCCTCCATATGCTCTGAAGAAATGTAAACGTGACTGAGTTGACTCCACTCAACCGGCTGATTAGAGACTTAATCGTCAGTCATATGAGGACACTGGGTTTTTCCCACAGCTGTGTGCTGTGCTGTAAGTATTGTTCATGCTAATTTCATATGAGTCAGAAACCCACATTTAAACAGTTTATAGTGTTTAGTTGAAGGCTGCAAGTAATTGTCATTTTCATTATTGATTAATCTGCAGATTCTTTTCTTATTTGCCAACAAAATATCAGAAAGTGTTTTTTAAAAAGCCAATCACAGTTTACTAAAGCCCAACAATCAAGTTTCCCTCAATCCATTCTTGGTATCTCTAAATTAATCATTTGCAATCATAAAAAAAGAGGAAAAAGTACTTAATACTTTTGTTTTTACTCTTTATTATATTGGGGACTATTTAATTTCTGGTAATCATATTGCAGCTTTTTATGTATTACCGTCATGCTGAATTTTGTTTGCTTGCTGATTTTATTTATTTATTATTTATCTTTTTTCCCATGTTAACTCAGCACACTTGTAAAAGATGGCTCCTGTTCCTTAGTGTGAGTTTTCTGCAGTGTAAATAAAGTTATGCACATGTATATATTTATTTTATTTCACAGTGTATTTTATTTGAAGATTAAAAGGAGCTTACTTTAATTATGCCTCTTTCTTTCTTAATGAATAAACTGAAATCCAGTGCAAATCTGTTTTTCTTTTTCTCCTCTGAAGAACCGTCCAGCTTGGAAGTGAAGGAGCCCCCGAGGCAGAGCTATGGGCTGTGGAGGGAGCAGGACTGACGCCCTGGAGCCTCGCTACCTGGAGAGTTGGACTAAAGAGACAGAGTCGACGTGGCTGACCAGCACAGACACTGATATTCCCCTGTCGTCCATCCAGAGCATCCCCTCTGAGAACTCTGAGGCCGGCTTCACTTCTGAGAAAACTATCAGCCCTGGTAAGAAGAATGAATCATGACTAAGTGGATGGGTGAATAAAATATTTAATTGATCTCCCAACAGGAGCAAGCAGTATTTTAACTGCTGTATACATTAATGTCTGTTATTAACTTAAAGTGTTATATAAATGAGTATTTAATTATCATCTAAGCATCCTGACATTGTCTAGTGGTGCCTTATATTGTCAAAATACATATGGTTTTCATGTATATGTTACACCGGGCTAGAGTGATACTGCTGTAAGTAATGATTGATTAGATTAGCAATGAGGGCTCCTTGCTTCATACTGTGATCATCAAAGTGAAAGATGGCACCTATAGAGTACATGTTACGTGTCTATCTGCTTTTCTCTGTAGGAAAAATCCTGCAGGTGTAACACACTTTCTCTTTTCACATGAAACACCTCTAGAGGTTTTATCGTTGCCCATTCAAAAAGGAAACCATTATTCTCAAGGAAAATTGAAAGGAATGTGACAAAATGCTTGTGGTGACCCTCATGCTCCAGCAAATGTGTTGCAGATAAAACATCTCCTGTGGAAACCTGTCCTCCTCCAGTGTGCATTAGTCACTTGTGCCTCTGTGTGCAGCTCAAAAACGAACAGATCTGACTATAATTCGTTGGTTGTGTGCTAATTCGTCTTTTCCGCTGCATTGGGGGTGTGTTTTCTTTGAAGCCAGGAGGAGATGAATCAGTAAATGGGCATAATAGGTTACATCAAAAGCCAGCGTGCTCTAACAGGACTTGGCTCTCATGGCAACAGATACAGCTGCGAGCGAATGCAGGCAGAGGAGCCTTGATGTAATTGTGAAGACAAATTTGGTTAAGCACCACTCTGAGGAGATAAAACAGATCCAGGATTGGCCAAATTAATCAGCACCTGGTAACCACAGAGATTAAATCAAGTAGTGTTTCCGCAATATGGTAACATACATGTACATAGGCAGAATTCACTTAAACAACCTTCATGAGGAGATCTACAATATGTGATCTACATCTGTGAAATGCCAACATCTAGTACACTTAACCCACACTTGATGTGCACATCAAATAATGCTTCAGGTGTTTTCCATAACTGAACACCCTTCACTGCAGTTCGCTGCCTCTCACTGCAGTCAGGTTAGCTCAGTGGCAGTAGTAATGCACCTATAAGCTGTCTGTATGCTCTGACTTGTGACCAATGCGCTCTGATTCACTATTTCATTATCCACTTGAACACCCTGTAAATCATTATTGGTGTGATAATCTTTTGTATTGCTGGGAGTGGAATACACTTTTTTTTTTGAAAGAAAAATACTTGAAGGAAACCATGGTAATGAATAAAAGCACAGTACACATGTAAACATGCCACTGTCTCCAAAAGCTGAAAGAATGCATTTTAAGGTTTATAATTATATTTATATATTATATTATATTTATTATTATGCTGTCCCAGAAGATGAAGAAAAAGTGTTTTAAGGTCAGATTTCTTTGTTCTAATTTTTATTATTTACTCTCTGTCTGAAAACGACGGAGTTTCAGCACCCAAATGAAGCAGTTCCTCTAATATTGTCAACATTATTATTATCATTATGGGTAAATATCATAAGCTGCCTCTTATCTGCTTTCTGTTTTTGTACTCTTTTTATTATATTGCTATGTCTTCAGCACCTTTTTTTCGTTTGTTTTTTCTGATGTTCAGTTTTGCTTTATTGTTGTCTGAGTGGGGTTAATTAGAATGCTGTCTGAATATCCCTACCTTGTTTGCAGCTACTTTACATATGAAAGTATGTTTTAAAAGCATCTGAGCTCAAGCACCATGGAGGATGGAGCCTTGTTAAACAAGCGTGTCCATGTGTTTCTTTGAAAATCCTCCACTTGCAAATTTTAACAGGAGCTGCACTGTTGGCAGTATTCAGAAATACATAACACATATATACTAAGACTGCAGGTGTGTGTTTTGGGACTGAGGCTGCATGTCCAGTCCGTTTGTTAAATCGGTTGCAATCAACAAGACGACTCCAGTTGTTTTAGAGTCTGAGGTTCTGTTTTGTTACAGTTCCAGATTTCTTCGAGGACGGCCTCCCTCCTCCTGCGCAGGCGTACCTGAAGGTGTGCTCGGCCGTGTCTGAAGCCAGTCTGAATGATGTGAAACCCAGCAGCCCTCCTGCAATACTGGCCTCTCCACCCAGAGAGGAGGTGTTGCCTTCGACTGGCACCACAGTGCAGCGCCGAAGTGTTCTACACACTGAAGAGATTGTAAGTCTCGCCCTGGGTGTTTTTTAAATTCTGCCAAGTCAATTTGGAACATCAAACATTTCTGCCATATTTTCAAATGTTCAATTAAACAGAAAAGGATAAAAAAAACACACTACACAGCTCAAATTTAGTATGTATATTTACTATGTCCCATCGTTCATCCTTCACCATTAACAGACAAAATGGCAGGACAATCGTATGTCAACAAAGCAGGTGACCATCACAGTGACACAGAGCATCCATCAGGTGGACAAGAACGGGAAGGTGAAGAAGTCCCTCACCACCTACGAGGTCATGAAACCAGTGGAAACTCTGAAACAGGTGGCCACACAAAACACTTGAGTGCAGGGTATAAACGGGAGGAAGCCAAAGAATAACGTTGACTGTGAAATGAAATAGATGAAGCAATCGTTATTTTTGTGGAGAAAACTTAAAAGCATCTGAAGGCTGATGAAGCTCAAGAGGGATACGTGAGACTCTGAACTCTAAAATTTAGATACTCATCAAAAATATGGCTCATTTTCTCATTTTCTTAAAAAAAAACAAAAAAAACAAAGAAGTTTAACTAGGCCGTGTTGTATTGAATACCGTGAGATGTATTTCTATGGTGCCTGTTACCACAACGCTTAACTTTACTTTGATACATTTAACACAATGACATATAAAACTGTAGTTTGGTAAGAGAAAATACAAAACATGACATTTTACAGTACCAACAGTAACAGAGCAAATATAAATGAACAATTCAGCAGACAGCTTGTGTTGAAAATAATTTAGAGGAAATCATAATTTGGCACATTCAAATTTCTCAAAATATGTGTAGAAGTATTATCACAGTATCATTTAACATTATTAAATATTCACAAAGCATAAATATTTTATAGTTTTGTTATTTGACATTGATACACAATGTGTAGTTGCTGCTGTGCTACAATCTGTATGGCTCAGGAAACTGAAATTGACTGTGATGACTGCACTATTTACAGTGAAGCCTGGAGGGTATAGAGTTTATGATGATGATGATGTGAAAACTGGTCTTACTACATGGTGTTGTTTTGTACAATACAGTGTCTGATTTTCTTATCTAGTCATCTGTGTTTTCTAATGACAATAAATCAACAAAAACAGTCCTTTATTTTAAATTACTGCACATGGCTTGGAGGGAAAATCACTTTTAATAACACAGACGTGGGATGAACATATTGGCACTTGGGGGAATTGAGTTGAACAATTAACATGCACAATGACAGTATCACATACAGCATGTGGCATCACCTCTGGTGGCTTGCATTTTTCTATGAGCGATGGATACTCAACGGCAGAGTCTTTCTGCTTTTGTCTTTGACCTGATCGGTGACTGTAACAGCAGCTCTGGGTCAGCTTTGCGCCGAAAGCGTGTGGATCTGTTTTTGATGATCAAAATGTATCTGTCCGGATCTGAACAGTGGCTCGTCTTTCTCCATCCACTCCTCCACACAGAAGTCTGGGAAGAAGAAACTGATTTCTCTTTGTGCTGACTCAACAGAATCTAGAGAAGTGATGAAAAGAAAGATGAGTTTGAAAATCTACTAACTCCTCAGTGCACTGAAAATAAAAAGGCTGAAAATGGTTATTGGAAGTACAGGGTTACATATGAGCAAACATCTAGCTTTGACCCTAAGACTTCAATGATAAGTTGCATTGGACGTATTGTTGAATAATAAGACCTTTGAGAACTTGCATTGGTGTAGTTTCAGTCCATGAAGCTTTAAAACAGTCAACAGTCTCCTACTGATAAAACTTTATGCAAATATAAGTTTAAGTATTTTCCAATGCAGGATTAAGTTTAAATGTACACACAGGAGTCGTGCATATTGAAATGTGTGACGATCTACATGTTTCCCACCTGAGCCGTGAGTTGTGTTCCGTGTGTCTGTGGAGTCCAAACTGGGCCCTGATGGAGGCAGGGGAGGTGTATCTGGCTCTGAACACTTTGGTGGGTCCCATCAGTTCTCTCCAGTGACGTATGGCGTCCTCTCTGGCTAAAATGTACGCGCGCATTGGACCACTGTGGCAAAGAATTTGACAGCAGTTAGTGCCACATAACACACAGTGCTCTGTGTGGCTGTTACACACAGAGCTTTGGATGCTTTCTAGGCTTTGATTGGGTTTTCATACAAAACCAATCTGTTCACTCCAGAACCTCCTGGGAAGACAGCTCAGCCATAAATACACATCCTGGATGCGGAGATATTGGTTTATCAGTCTTAGCAAAACAATACCAACTGGAGCTGACACGCTTAAGATGCTTCTTATGATTCCAATAACACTACCAGCTCCCACAGAAAGGTTGCTGTAGCAACTACTGATTTCTCTGCTGTGACAAGACAAATACGACGGCGTGATTACAAGCACCGTTTGCGATCCAGTGGGTGTTCGCCGCATGCGGAGCTATTGTGAGCGGGCTGCGTGGCAATTTTCGAGACAATTGCTCCAGGGGTGTTGCGCTAAACACGGCAGTCCTCTGATAATTGAAACTCCTGTTGTGAAATTTCAGAAAATGATTTACTGGTGACTTGCTGAGCATGAAATGGGAGCAACGTCAACCGAGGCGAGCTATTTCTGCACCGGCCCAGTGGGGTTATGTGGTATGGAAATTTCCTCGTCATTTCATTTCCAATACATCAGACAAAAAACACATTTATCCAAAGGCATATAAAGCAACAGTGGTTTTACACATGCAATTACTGTAATGATTTAGGATTTGTACATTTATATCTTTGTGTGAGGTGAGGCTTACCTTGACATGAATTCAACAAGTCTTTGAAAGAAGAATCGACCTAAGACGCAAAATAAGTGGGTTTACTACAATGGCTCAGTGTGGCTGCTGTAGCAGTACAGTGATGGATGAATCACTCGTTCTAACCTACACATTCCTGCTAAAACGGGTTGCTGACTCATTTGTTTATTCAGATGTAATCTCTATGGCACAATCAAATCAAAAGCTGTGTTCATTTTAATACTACTGAGCAGAAATCAGTCCTATTCCCACCTGAATGTTCGGCGTAAAACCTCTCCGAGTCTTGCCTCCTCCACACGAGATCTTTGCATCTGACAATGACAAAGTTGTTGTCCAGGATCCTCTGGTGAAGAGCCTGAGAGGGAAAAAAACTTTTACCTTGTTGTGCCACATGGTAGCTGCTGATACTGAATACACAAACTGTATATTTAAATATGTTTGGCTCATGATTACATGCACGGCACTGTGTGCAGAGCTCTTCTACAAAACTAAAAGGAAAAGGGGCAGCATTTTAATATTATTACACCATCTGCTACACTTACCAGAAGGATAATACTTATGAGTGCATACAAAAGGTCACTGTTATGCTTTTTATTAAGAAGAAAACAGGTCCACTTTAAGAGGCTTTGAAATTAGACCTTTCGCTAATGGAATATTTTATGACTGACACAGCTTTCATGACTTTGAGGCCTCAGGGCTCCTGAATCTATCAAGCCAGCAAATGAAGCTTAGTTACTGTTTGAATTAAATAACAAGAAGAGCAGAGCAGGCTAGGTGGCGTCATGGAACAGGCCACTTCCTGAGATTATTTTCTTGAATGAATGATGCTTGGTTTATCAATCAAAAAGTTTCATTTATTCCACAGTCTAAATCTTACAACATTTCTAAATAAGGTGCTCAGAACCTCAAATATTATTCACTCTGTATTTCAGCATGTAAGGTCAAATTGTGGAACTGACATAAACTATGTAAAATTTTGCATTCAAATAATTGTACATTGTGGGTAATATGTTTAGTTGACTGTTGTAGTTTTTTGTGTCCATATATTATGGAAAAGACTATGAGAGAGGGAAGATAATGTCACCCTATAGTGCAGCACACAGCACACAGAGGTCTTTATCTGACAGCAATGCTCACTGTCAAAGACTCACAGGCAGCAATAGTCCTTTAAAGTAAAAGATGAACCCTCTAATGCAGTGCACCTGACAGAGGTTACAGTGTGAATGTGATATGAGCTGACCTCTAACATCAGAGGATGAGCCACAGCGTCTTTGATGACCGCCAGGGTGAGCTGCAGCACTTTGGAGAGGCGACCAGCTGTTAGTAACATTGTCTGCAGAAAGAACAGGTATCACACTGTAAACGGGAGACATGTAGCTAACCGTTCATGCGCAGCTTTAAATGTTCGTCCTATTACTACATCGACTTAGCGTTAAATGAAGTTCACGTGTTAACAACACGGTGCTGCTAACGAGTCTCTAAAAAGCTAAACTGTTCAAGCTCATGAATATTTACTATGAGTCTGTGTTGAATTAATTACAGATACCAACCT